>NW_021612019.1:358-9028 GCF_004785775.1 Grammomys surdaster | reverse complement strand
AACATGTCCTCTTTGAGGCACTACCAGCATCCCCACCCCAACTCCATTTTCCTCACCTCCTCCATGCTCCAGTGCCAACAGCATTGCTTCATTGTGGAACACTGATTTTATGAATATCAGTGCGGGCGTCTCACTAAAGGATGGTATAAGAAGGAGTTACAGGTGAAGTCAGGCAGAGATGAGCCTCCCTCAGTGAGCAGCAAGTTTCACCTCCCAAATGTTGGCAGGCCAGTCCTCCAGCTCTGTGCACTACACTAGTGATCCATCTTTCCTATGTGCAGCGGGAGACTGGTGTTTGTCATGTGGCTGCCTCCCAGCTTCTCCAAATGACTTGAAACCGTCCTCCGTGGGTGCCTCCAATCAGGACTAAAGAAATGCCGGCACTCTGGGCTTCTGAAGACCACGGGAGGCAGAGCAGTTGACATGGCCTGTGGAAGCCAGGGCAGCCCTGGTGCTTTGAGCACTAATGGGCCTTCTTGGTGGACATACTGCTTGTGGGTTTAGGAGAGAGAACACAAGCCTAGCTGAGGACAATGGGAAGCAGAATGCGGCTCTCCATCCTGTCCTCGATGTGGGGGGTAGAACCCACGGCCTTGTAGACATTAGATACCTACCTCTCCACCTAGTCACTGCCCCCACCCATGTCAGGCTCGCTTCTGGGTACGTTCTCCCACTTTACACAGGCTTCTCTCTTTGTAAGAAGGATGAGACTGTGGTGCTTCTGGAGCACCCACCAAGCCTGTGCTCAGTCATGGTCTCTTGTGAGGATGTCCTGGGAGAATGGTTAGTGAAAGGACACAGACCTTTCACTCCTGCCTTGCACAACCCTTAGGAGGGCTGGAGGCCTTCAGTAGCCAGAACAGTCAGGAGTTGGATCTACCTCTGTGTCCTTCTCCATCAGAGTGGCAGCTGAAGGAGTTCATTTTGCTCTCTCAGAAGTGGTGTGCGTGTGCGTGTGCGTGTGCGTGTGCGTGTGCGTGTGCGTGTGCGTGTGCGTGTGTGTGTGTGTGTGTGTGTGTTTACCTTGTGTTTATAGATACAAATGCATAGAGTCTAAGAGTCAAGGTTGGGTGTCTTCTCAATTGTTCTCCACCTATTTTGAGACATGATGTTTCACCAAACCTGGCACTTCCTGGCTCAGCGAGGCTGGCTGGTCAGTGAGCTACAGGGCGGGCGCCTCCTCTTGCTGTGTCCCCAGTATTGGGAATACAGCTACTCATTGTTGTTCTGGGCTTTTTCTCTAACCTATGGATCGCTCTCCCTTCTTGATTTGCCTCTTTTGTCTTCTGCCTTTCTGTCTGCCCCAGTCACTCTCTCCTTCTCTCCTTCCACGTGCAGGACATAACCCTTCAGAAGTAGTCATGGAGGCTAGAACTGTGTAAGGGGCGTGGACTCCCCTTTCCCAGCACAAGGATGGCAGTCGCCACAGCCTGAGTGGAATCTGTCCTGAGCCAGGGAGATCTCTGCAGCCCACTCTTCCTGACTATGGCATTTTCTTCCTATTCAGTCTATAGTCTTGTTTATCCTAGAATTAAACAATCACAGCCCAAGATGAGGGGAATTCAATCAAAGCTTGGGATTTATGGCGCAAAGGCATTTATCTCCATTTAAAATTGGTTTTTTCTCAGCCATGGGGGTTGTTTTCATGCTTTGGGCCTTAATGATGTGTTTATTTACCTAGCCTGAAACAATTCCCCCGGCTCTGGGTAATCCAATATAAACTCATAATGACCAAGATTCCTAAGGCAGGAAAGGACTTTCAAAGAAAACCAGGGAGAACTCCCAGTTTAAACTTCCACTGAAGGAATGAAGGAAAGTCTACCAGAGGGGAGGCAGGAGCGCAAATGTCTGAGCAGAAGCCTTCTGGTTGGAAAGCTGCCCTCTCGGCTCCCCACACTCACCGGCTGCCTGCACTCACTGGCTCTGGCACACTTGGTCAGAGGAAGGTGGGTTCTTTGCCCCTAGATAGTATACTTATTAATTATGACATTGGTTGGCAACAATATGGCAACTCTTAGGCAAGGTGTGTGTTTTTATGTATCTGTTACTATCGGGAATGGCAATAAATTTTCTACATTAACTGATAGATTATCAATCCCCCTTACGTATATTCCTGAAGTTAGAACGTGAGGGTGGTAGCAGTAGGGTAAAGTGTCTGTTGCTGGCATCAGGTTGTACATCTAAGTTGCCTTTTACTTTGAAAGATTCTCAGTGCAGAGATGGTGGCACATGGCTCTCCCTGGGTTACATGGCATACATTCAGGGTGCCTTTCTAATCGGAAGAGAGTTGTATGTCTCAGCTTTCTACAAACTGCCAAATGGTCCTCTCCCAGTCAGCCACACTCTTTTGAGTCACACCTGTGTGCACAGTCTGTGCTTTGCAAACAGCTCACTGAATCCAGTTTCAGGTGTACACCACAGCTACTATACCACTCTCAAAAGACATTACAGTGAGCTAGGCAGGACCTCGGCCTGACAGACTAGGCCTGAGAGACTTTAGCTGGACAGGGAAGAGTATCTCCCAGGCCAGTCCACAGAAATTCTCTTGTAATGACAGTCCTGAGCCTCTCAATGCTATAAGAAGCTATCCAGGGGGATACAGGATAATACTCAAGGCTCTAGGCCCCTGAGGGGGACAATCGGAGACCTACCAGCTACCCTGTGGGAAATGGTGAGCAATGCATGCGGAGGCTGCCAGCCCTGGCCTTTTACTATTCTGTGGTATTACAGGTTGTTCATTATCGAATCAAGTTTACAAGGAAAGGGGCAACCAGCCCGAGCACATTGATGACAGCTGGCAGCCGCAGGCTTGAAGCTCATTTCCTTACAGAAGGCAGCCATCCACGACGGCTGAGCTTTCTGCACAAATATCAGCACCGTACGCTCACCTTTAGAAAGTCCCCAGATGAGCAAAACAAACCTGTAGTGTTAGAGTCAGGAGTGTGTGGCTAGGCCCAGGTAGGCAGGGGGTGAGTACAGAATGGGAAAGGCTCGAGGAACCTTCTAAAACAGTTCCTGGAGATTTTGAGCAGAAGGCTAAGTCCACAGTATGCATTTCATAAAAATGCAAAATCATCTGAGATTCACATATGTGGTTTGTTTATAATAATAAAAGTTTACATTGAATTATGTTGTGATTCCTCAGTCAACCGTGAATAACAATCAATTCCTATAAGAGGGGGAAGGCATTGGATACTTTTAGCAGACAGCACCCTGGGAGCATGGCTTCCTTTGCACCCACCCTCACCCTGAGCACTTCACCTTTCTCATAACAAGAAGTTTGTCTTAAAAAAACTCTTAATAAAAAGTTCCCAGCTTTGATTTCCTGCAAGCACGTTAAGTCCAGTGAAGTACTTTGGAAGAAATGTTTCTTTGAACTGTTCATGCAATGAGTAATTTTCAGAACAGTGTTTCAACATCCTGACAAGGAAACTGCCACCACTAGAATTCTGATAAGGTCACAGAGGTAGATAGCACTGGCCACTAGGAGTGGGGACCTCCATGCTGATTTCCATAGTAGCTGGTTTAGCTCACATTCCCACCAGCTCAAAATGTATTATACATTTGCATGAAAATGGCCTTAACTAACAACTATGATAATTAAAAATATATAAAGGTTGAATAAAGAAGGTTGGGATATGACTTAATAGTAAAACTTGGGCCAATCAAACATGAGCCCCAGGGTTCAATCTCTAACATGCATCCCCAAATGTAGTCAAAGAGACAGAAAAAGGCCAGAACCCAAGGCCCCCATATATTTATTTGCTAATAGCATTTGTAAGGTGAATAAAAACCTTCTAGTCACTAAAGATAGCACAGGTTGGCCATGACACAACCGTCACATTATAAAGTGGACTATAATTCATGTGAACTTATTTTCCCAGTATAAAAGTAAAAATGGCCAGGCAGTGGTGGCGCATGCCTTTAATCTCAGCACTTGGGAGGCAGAGGCAGGCGGATTTCTGAGTTCGAGGCCAGCCTGGTCTGCAGAGTGAGTTCCAGGATAGCCAGTGCTATACAGAGAAACCCTGTCTCAAAAAACAAAAAACAAAACAACAACAACAACAACAAAAAGTAAAAATGGCACAATGTTACTATGAAACTACCCACCTGGTGTGTTTAGTTTACAGTCACAAGTTCCTTCACTCAAGGACTTTATCCTAAAAGTAACCAAACATTTGTGGAAACTTCACATTGGCTGAGAGAATTCCCTCTGAATCAAATCTACAGATTGAACTAGATTTCAATGTAAGTTAGGTTTATGTGGAATTCTGTCTTGGAAGCCTGCCTTCTAGAGAGTTCTTTGCCTTGATATGGTGTGTGGGGCTGTGAGTACAGAGGTGCATGTGCATGTGTGGGTGCTCATACACATGTGTGTGAAGGCCAGCGTTTGACAGAGTGTCTTCCTCAGTAGCTCTCCACCTTGTGTTTTGAGACAGGGTCTCTTCACTGGCTGATTCAGCTGCCAGGGGTTCTCAGCCTGTGAGTTGTGACCCTTACAGGGGTCTCATATCAGATATCCTGCATATCAAATATTTACATTATTATTCATAGCAGTAGCAAATTACATTTATAAAATAGCAGCGAAATAGTTCTATGGTTGGGAGTCACCACGACATGAGGAACTGTATTAGAGGGTCGCAGCATTAGGAAGACTGAGGACCACTGAGCTAGACTATCTGGCATGCATGCCCCAGGTGCCCTCCCATCTCTGTCTCCCCAGTCCTAGGACTCTCAAGTGCATCTAGCTTTGTGTGTGGATGCTGGGGTTGGAATCAGACCTTCTTGCTCTGCACTGCAAGCCTTTTACTAAGTCATCTCCCTCGACCTTTAATGTGGCCTCTGTTTTTCTGATGGCTTATGAAGCACTAGGCAGAGGAGCTTCACCAAGATAGATCAACATCCTCTACCAAGGAAGAAATAAATATTGTTTACCGGCTTTGGACAATAAGTTCTTTGTTGGCCATTTTGTTGTTGCTTCATTCCTGATCTTTCCCCCTTTCTCTAAGGGAGACTGCAGTCTATTAGTTGTTCCTAAAATTTTTTATCACTCATTTTTCACATTGCAATAAATTATATATAATGTATATATTATATATACAATTTAAATCATTTAAGTAAATATTTTATAGTATCTGAGAGCTGGATGTCCCTTAGGTAGAGGATTATATGAATAATTTTTATTTATGTCAATTTACTTTCAGTTTCTTGGCAAGAAGACTCTTTGGGAAATAATTCCATGGCTCTTTAAAAAACATTGCCATGTGGTCTGGCCACAGTTCTGTTCCCAGGTCCAGAGGCCCGGGGTTAATGAAGTGTTCCTTTAGAAGAACTGTTATTATAGGCCTAAGGTTGATTTTTATGCAACCTTAGTTCTCTTCCTGTAAGATGTTGTCCTATCACCTGAAGTCTCCTTCCACACACAGAGATCCAGTTCACCTCCTCAGAGCTCCCCAACCTCATACACACCCACACCCATTCACCTCACTTTCTGCTCACCTCCACAACCCTTGATTCTTTCTTGTGTGTCCTGACTGTTAATTTTCTAGGAATTCTTTGGACTAGTCTTCTTCATGACACATTTTTTTCCTTTTTTTAAAATTTATTTATTTTTTTCACTTTACAACCCAATATCAGCCCTTCCTCTCTACGCATTATCCCTTCATTCTCCTTAGAAGTAGAAGCCCTCCTCTGGGTGTCAACATACACACACACACACACACACACACACACACACACAAACCCCCTAACCCCTACTCCACAACCACCCACCCCTGTCCCCCCTCCTCCACACATCAAGTTGCTGTGGGACTAGGCATATCTTCTCCCACTGAGGCCAGACAAGGCTATCCATTTAGGGACCTGGGATCCACAGGCAAGCAGGTAGGCAACAAGCTCAGGGACAATCTCTGCTGTAGTTGTTTGGCAGACCCGCATGAAGGCCAACCTGCTCATCTGCTACATACGTGCAGGGGACCTAGGTCCAGCCCATGCTCATTCTTTGGTTGGTGATTCTGTATCTGAGAGCCCCCAAGGGTCTAGGTTAGTTGACTGTTGGTCTTCCTATAGAGTCCCTGTCCTCTTCTGGTCCCTCAGTCTTTCTCCCTACTCTTCCATAAGACTCCCTGAGCTGCTTCTACTATTTGTGGATGAGTTTCTGCATCTTTTCCCATTGGCTGTTGGGTAGAGCCTCTTAGAAGACAGTTATGCTAGGTTCCTGTCTGCAAGCATAACGAAGTATCATTAATAGTGTGTGGGGGGGAGACCCATGGAATAGGTCTGAATTTGAGGCAGTCATTGCTTGGCCATTCCCTCAGTCTCTACTCCATCTTTGTTCCTGAACATCTTGTAGGCAAGACACATTTTGGGGTAAAGGCTTTGTGGGTATGTTGGTGTCCTTATCCCTCCACTGGGAGTCCTGTCTGGCTACAGGAAGTGGCCACTTCAGGATCCATATCTCCCACTGCTAGGAATCTCAGCTAGAGTCACCCCCTTAGGTGCCCTGGGGCTTCACCCCAACCCAGGTCTCTGGCAGGTCCTAGAGATTCCCCAGATTCTCTGTTCCCCAGCCGATCTCCTCCTCTTTCCCCTGCTCTCTTTACATATAATTCCCTCCAACCCACTCCCTTCCCCATCCCCTCTTCCACCCACTTCCCTCCTTTCATAAACCTCCCATATTTATTTTGTTCCCCGTTCTGAGAAAGATTCAACCATCCTGCCTTGGGACCTCCTTGTTATTTGGCTTGATTATAGCATGATTATCCTGTACTTTATACCTAATATCCACTTATCAGTGAGTATATACCATGCATGTCCATTTGGGTCTGGGTTCCCTCACTCAGGATGATATTTTCTAGTCCATTCATTTGCCTACGTAATTCATGACGTCTTTGTCTTTAATGGCTGAGTAGTATTTCATTGTATAGATGAACCATATTTTCTATATCCATTCTTCAGTTGAGGGACATCTAGGTTGTTTCTAGTTTCTGGCTATTATGAATAAAGCTGCTATGAACATAGTTGAGCAAGTAAGTATCCTTGTGGGATGTGGAACATCTTTTGGGTATATGCCCAGGATTAGTATAGATGGGTCTTGAGGTAGAACTACTCCCAATCTTCTGAGAAACCGCATGGCCCATTTCTTAAATATAATTCATCTGAAGGGTCTTTTCCTAGGCCACTTTGTTTTAATTTTTTACTTTTTTCTACTTTCTATCATATCCACTAAAACATCAATTCAGCTAAGAAACATATTTATCTTTAGTGCAACATTTTTCTATAATTTGATCTGCAGTCGGGCCACCATATCTGTATGCATGGGTTTTCCTATCCATACATTCAACTAACTATGCAGGAAAAATAGGCAGCAAAAGGTTGTATCTGTACTGGACAGGTAGAGACATTTCTGTTATCCCTGTTCCCCCAGACAGCAGTGCAGCCTAATGATTCCCTCAGCATGTGCACTGTGAGGGCATCACAAGTCATCTGGGGACTATGCAAAGTGTACTGGAGAATGTGTATGGGTACTGTGCAGGCACTGCCATTTTTACATAAAGGACATACACACTAAGGAATTTTGGTCTGGGGTAGGAGTAGGGGGTCCTGAAACCCATCCCCTCAAGAGTGCTGAGCTGGAGCTATTCACTGAAGGTAGAGACAGATCTTTTTCATTTTTGTGTGTTTCCTCGAATACCTAGCAATGCCTCCATAATAAACATCAGATGGCTGGGAAACTTGCTCATATTGCTTAGAGCTTCCAAGCAACTTCCAATTCAGTTTCAGACTTCGGCTCTAATGACTCACTACCCATTGATATACTGCTAGGATGAATGCAGCTTTTTTCTCTCCCTGTTTGTACCTGTTTATACCTGTTGCACTTGGTCCGTTCTTAAATGAAGTCTCTATTAGATTTCTTGCAGAAGAGCATTGTGGGAACTAAGATGGCACCTTACTGAAGGATTTTCTTTATGACTATGGAACATTCTGAACATAAGTCCGTGGGGTAGACATGCTACTTACCCTTGGGAACATGGTTTTTCATCTTAGAAGCCTTTCTTTCCAGAGGAGAATATCCTGTAGTGCTAAAGCAAAGACCTGTGAAATTTAGCCTTTAAAAACAAAGCTGTGTTTAAGTTCTGTGAGAACAGACGGGATTGCTTTAAAAAAAAAATGACACAGCAGATGGTATGAAATTTGTTTTAAAGCATTACTCTCAGGTTAAGTCATATTTGCCTCCTTACAACCTGGAACACATTTTTACAACCTCAGAAATGGAGGCTCTGCAGCGCTGCAGACTGCAGCGAGGGCTGGACCACAGGCTCCTGCTGAGCCGCAGATGAGGAAAGGAGACTCCCAATGCTGTGAGGGTCCTTGCTGGTTTCCCTGGGTTGAGCCAGTAAAGACCAAGTTGAAAATTCAGGCCATGCTGTCCCAAGAGTTACTGTTACTTAATGAAAATGTGGCTTCATACATACCGTTCGTTGCTGTTGGTTTCAAGTATCTGTGGTTTTTCCTTCCAAGCATCTTCAATGTTGCTTGAAGGCATTTCCACGGGAAAATGATCATATTCACAGCTCATCCTACTGGGAATGGTCTAGAAATTGGCCTGCTTCCTAGATCTGAACCATATGTGTGCTCTCTCCTCTCCTCTCCTCTCCTCTCCTCTCCTCT
>NW_021612019.1:0-258 GCF_004785775.1 Grammomys surdaster | reverse complement strand
AGAATGGATTGTAGTGGGTTCTTGGATCTACATGTCCCCAGTGGTGGAAGTTTGATGGAGAAAAGTCTTTATAGGTTAACATATTGGAATACATGCTCTGCAGTTGATGGAAATGTTTGAGAAGAATTGGAAAGTGTCACTTTGTTAGAGGGGGTTTGTCTTTGGTGGTGGGATTTAAGGTTTTAAAAGACTGTGATTTCCAGTGTGTGCTCTCTCCTCTCCTCTCCTCTCCTCTCCTCTCCTCTCCTCTCCTCTCCT
>NW_021612018.1:419-1637 GCF_004785775.1 Grammomys surdaster | reverse complement strand
TCTGGTGAGTTTGATGTAGCTCTCTTATCCAAGATGTTTAAATTTCTCCCCGCCCCTCCGTGTGTGGTGTGTGTATGTCTGTCTGTCTGTCTCTGTCTTCCTCCCTCCCTCCTTCTCCTCCTCCTCCTCCTTCTCCTCCTACTCCCCCCTCCATCCCCTCCTTCCTCTCCTTCCCCTCCTCTTCCTGTTTCTCCTTCCTACTCCTGTTCCCTTCCCTGTCTTCCTTCCTCTCTTCCTCTCCTCTCCATGTATATATACATTTTCACCCCCATAGTTATTAATATTTGAGACTAACCAGGGATTCATTCTTCCCAAGTTAGCTAGTTAAGGAAGGAAGGGAAAACGGAGGCACAGAGAGCCTGTGGTGACACAGCATTTGGGGTTTAAGTACCACTTTCTTGGTTTAAAGGCCCCCATCCCTTTCCTTAGCAGGCAGCCCTTCAGCTATCCTGATTCAATTTGCTTTCCACCAGTTAGAACCTCACTCAGGATCAGCTATTAAAAACAATGAATTTGAGAGTTTCCTAGGTAAATGGATGGAACTAGAAATTTTCATCCTGAGTGAGGTAAGCCAATCACAAAAGAACACACATGGTATTCACTCAATGATTATTGGATATTAGCCCAGAACCTTGAAATGCCCAAGATGCAACTCACAGGCCTCATGAAGCTCATAAAGAAGGAAGACCAAGTGGGGGTGATTTGGTCCTTCTTAGAAGGAGCAACAAAATATTCAAGGGAGCAATTATGGAGACAAAGTGAGGGACAGAAACTGAAGGAGGGGCCGTCTGAAGACCATTCCACCTGAATATCTATCCCATGTGAAGTCACCAAAGATAGATGCTGATGTGGAAGTCAGGAAGTGCATGCTGATAAGAGCCTGATATGGATGTCTCCTCAGAGGTCTTCAAGAGTCTGACATATTCAGAGGCAGATGCTCACAACTAGCCATTGAACTGATCATGGGGTTCTCAATGGAGGAGTTAGAGTGAAGACTGAAGGAGCTGAAAGGATTTGCAGCACCATGAGGAGAGCAACAATACCAACCAACCACAGCTCCCAGGGTCTAAACCACCAGCCTGGGAGCACTTAGGGAGGGATCCAGGGCTTTAGCTGAATATGTAAGAGTGGAGGGCCTGGTGGGCATAGGGGAAAGAAGAGAACCTTGACCTCATGAAGGCTGGACGCCCCAGGGGGTGGGAATTTTGAGGGTGGGGA
>NW_021612018.1:0-319 GCF_004785775.1 Grammomys surdaster | reverse complement strand
TGGGGGATGGGGTAAGGGGACAACATAGGAAATGTATATAAAACATCCAATAAAATAAATTAAAAAAAAACAGAACCTCACTCAGGGTTCTGCATCACCTAAAATTCTGTAAAAATGTCTTTGGAAGGAGCCCTGGGAGGTAAGCTGTATGTGCAGCTAATTTCTTTTCCATGCAGCTGTTTTTGAAGATATTTGCAGAATTTATGGTTTGAGTTCTTTTTATATTGTGTCTGTGTTATGCAACAGCCATAAAATTTTTGCTATTGTTTGCGGTTGTGGAATTCAAGTACCAGGACTTTTAGAAGCAAGAAGTGAAAAT
>NW_021612017.1:0-1014 GCF_004785775.1 Grammomys surdaster | reverse complement strand
GGTGATCATTAGCACTGTAGGGTGGAACATGAAGTGTAAAGTGAACACTGCGTGCCTTCAGGATCAAGTCCCTGAAGGACAGTTGTCAGGCAGATGAGCACTGCCAGAATTCGTTACATATTTGATTTTCAATTCCTTTTTTCTTGTTTCAAAAATTTACACAGTACCCATGTGCGACCCCCATGTGGGGTTGCGCCCCCCAGTGGAAGAAGCTGGTGATCAGACAGCAGGGACACCACCAGCAGGTTTCCATTTTCATAGTGAGGACAGGATCAATAGCTGGAGTTTACCAAGTGAGCAGTGCAGGCCTGCATTGACCTCCCTAGCCCAGGAGCTATACACACAGACTTTGCCCTTTCTGCTCTCATGAGGACGTTGGCCTGTGGTGAACTGGTGTTTCTTCACTAGTAAATGAAGTGGGATCCCATTCTCAGTTCTTTTTCTATGGGTAGAGTATGAGCTCCTGCTTGGAGACATTACCTTCTTTTTGCTTCCCCGCTGGGTCACGTTACCATGTGAATATTAACTCAAATGCCTCTAACTGAATCATGGCTTAGGACTACCACAGCCTGCTTGGAACACTGTATGTGACTGTATCTTGCAGACCTGCTCAGCATCTTCCAAATGCCTGCTGTTTTGATGGAAGCCCTATACCTACACGTCACATGAGCACAGGATATGTGTTTTCAGCTCATCAATCGAGTGTCATGTGGTAAACTTCACTGAATTTAAAGTCCAGTTTAGTGTGTGAGCCTCTGGTAACAAAGTTAATTATAGAAATTATGGATCACTGATAAAATATGGACTGATAAAACACTAAAATTATGTCCTAGTCATTCTGTGATTACTTGTGTATAGAACTTGATGAGCAGTAGGGGGAACTGTAGACAGCAGTTTGGTCATACACCCGTCTAAAGTCATATAACCACAAGTCTGGTGAGTGATTCAAACTGAAGACCATTTCATAGATATGAAGAGGATTTCAGTGGGTTGTTTTATCTTTAGGTTCTGTCA
>NW_021612016.1:254-1663 GCF_004785775.1 Grammomys surdaster | reverse complement strand
ATTGTCAGTGGAGCTATAAAAGTCCTTTGACAAAAGATTATTAATATAGATTTATATATCCTTAAATAAGGCCTTCATGACTCTCTGAGTGTGGAAGGAGCAACTGTTGGCGCTTCTGCCCTGATTTTACAAGAACTCTGAAAAATTGGCTTTAAAAACAAAAGAGGGGGAACGGTACCCCCTCAGAAGGAGTCCCCCTGAAATACTCTCCATCATGCCTTGTTCACTTTTCTCTCTCTAAAGCTGAAAGCTCATGGCAAATCTCTTGCTGACCATGTTGGTGACCTCGGGCACCACCAAGACCAACAAAACTTTGCCACAGATATGGGGAAGGACCCTCATACCCATAAAGGGAATGCCCCAGTCCCAGTTCCCTTATGGAGCCGAGGACTGATATGCCCGCCCAATACCACAGAAGGCACAGCTAACCGGCTACCACAAATATTAATGAAAAAAATAGATACCCTCACAAAGCCAGGCCCAATCATAAATACGATGAATAACAATTTACATCCAGGGAAGAGAATCCCCTTCTTTTTTCTTTCCAGGTAAAATTGAATCACCCGTGATGCCTGCTATTAGAAGTTCTAACCCAGATGGACCAGAAGCCAGGAGCCTCGCCCTTACCCTCACCCCCTACCTTTTCCCACCTGCACAAGGTCCCCTGAAGCTGGGCAACTGCAAGATCCTGCTTGGCAACTGCAGATAGACTCAAAGCAGTGTACCATATCATCTGAAGAATAGCAGGGAGACCATAACTCAAGCAGTGTACCATCTCTTCTGAAGAATAGCAGGTTGCAGTCCTCCTAGCCCCCACGAATAACCAGGACCCGCCGGTTGGGTCAAGTGGCACCCAGACGTGGGGCTCGAGGCACGGACCCATCAGGACGGACCCTCATTGAGAGGATGTGCGCACGACATCAAGATTGAGCAAGACAGAGATCATCGCCTGTGACCTGTCGTCCACGGAACCAGGTTGATGCTGCCATCAAGAAGGCAGTTGAAGTTCATTACCATCAGCTGAAAATTGCAGAGGATCCAGAAGTGACTCCGCAGGAGACTGACACAGCTTTCAGCTCCCCTGCCTCCCCCTACGGTCGACCCCTAGACTTCCACGCCCTCCAGAAGGGTTCCTGGTATGCCTGGCTTTGCCCTCATTTCTCTCGCTAGAGAGCTTGGCCTCTTGATCACCACAACAAAAATTGGCTTTTTCCTAAACCAAGGCCACCCTTGATATGGCCGCTAACATTGGGGAGCCTTCCTTTATGACAATATTACACCCCAAACTGACAAATGGTTGGTAACTTGAACATTTACAAGAGACTAGGATGGCTGTGAGTTAGCCCAATGATGGGATTATTGTAGGTCCACTTCCCAGGGGCCCACCCAATGCAGCCGAAAAGGAGTGC
>NW_021612016.1:0-154 GCF_004785775.1 Grammomys surdaster | reverse complement strand
GCCTACATGGCCTAAGACAGGGCTCTCACCCTCCTTTCACCCACATCGGAGTCCCTTGACGTTGCCCATCGTCGACAGCCTAAAGCCTTCGACCATCGATGTGACTTGTCTCACATCAGTGTTTTGGGGTTGTGAACTTGTCTAAGACCCCCCA
>NW_021612015.1:0-5073 GCF_004785775.1 Grammomys surdaster | reverse complement strand
TGTGTGTGTGTGTGTGTGTGTGTGTGTGTGTGTGTGTGTGTGTGTATGTGTGTTTTATCCATCCATTCTTCAGGTTCTGGGGTTTGAACTGGAGTTGTCAGACTCAGCAGCAAGCTCCTTTCCCCGCTGAGCCATCTCGCCAGCCCAGCCTTCCACCCATATTTTCTTATAAGAACTTTGGACAGGCAGTCCTGCTGATTACAGTGTGCTCTTGGCTCACACCACCCAGTGCTGGCTTTGATTTTCTAGCATTCCGTTCACATCTGTACCGTGCGGGAACTGTCTCCCTTCCGTGCGTCTATTAATCCAGTTTATTTTTGATATACTTCAAAGTAACCTGCAAATGTAAGTGCACTTGAGGCAAATGCAAATCCTCTAGCCTGCATCTCATTAGCTAGACTTCAGTCTGTCTCTGCAGCTCCCGGTGTAAAAATGGCTGTGGAACAGAACGCAAAAACCTTACATCAGGAGACAGATCATTGCATGGCCCCGTGAGGTCCCACTATGTCCCTTCCCAATCAATCCCTCTGCTTTTGATGGCCACTTGGGAGATCTTTATTCTTGTTTAGGTCAGTACAGTTATTTTATTAATTCTTTGAGAACTTCATACATATAAACTGTTTTGATCTTACCCCTTCCTCCTCCTCCTAAATCCTTCTGAACCCACCCCATCATCCACCCACCCACATCCGTTGTTCACTCATCCACACTTCAGATCCTCTTCTTCTTCTTACCCATCAAATCCAATCTGTGCTGTCCTATACGTCTGGGGATAGGGTCATCCACTGCAGCATCGTTGACCTACCAGGGGTCACACACTTAAAGAAAACCAAGTCTCCTTTCCCCAGAAGCCACCAACCCCCCAGAACTTCTCAGTTAGGGATGAGGGCTCATGAACCCCTCCCCACTCGGTGCTAGAATGTTGACTGGCCTGGTCTTGTGCAGGTGACCGTAGCTGCTGTGAGTCCATAAGTGGACTGACTCTGTGATGTCCAGAGTCTTTCACCAAGACTCTACAATCTTTCTGTCTCCTTATTCCACCATTTCATTCTTCCTTTTGAAAATCACAGGGTAGATTTTCTATTTTTCTTTTTCCTTCCTTCCTCTTTCTTTTTTTTGGGTATGGCTATTTGGTGTTTGTTGTTATTGTTACTTTGGGACCCTTTTTAAAGATTTATTTATTTATTTATTTATTTATTTATTATATATGAATACACTGTAGCTGTCTTCAGACACACCAGAAGAGGGCATCAGATCTCATTACAGATGGTTGTGAGCCACCATGTGGTTGCTGGGATTTGAACTCGGGACCTTTGGAAGAGCAGTCAGTGCTCTTAACCACTGAGCCATCTCTCCAGCCCTGGTTTCAAACTCTTGATAACCCTCCTTCCTCAACATCTCTCTCTCCGTCAAGTCGTATGGTTTCGGGCTTGTACCAACAACCTGGCTTCCGTAGCACTGTATAAAAGAAGACCTATGATACATGTTCTGTGGTGCATTACTTTTTTGTAGAATGGTGTTGGGGACTCACTCATGCGTTCATTACATAGGCCAACCATCCATTCCCTTCCTTGTTAATTTATCATTGCTTAAACCATATCACCCACCCAGTGCCAGTTTTTCTTTTGTAGTGCTCTGAGCTTTTTTTCTGAGTTGGAAATTTTACAAATAAAGTCACTGTGAATATTTGAATATAAAAATCTACATACAGACAACAACACCTATAACCTCTAAAGAAACATAATTCATAGTTCTTTTTAGGAGGAGTACAAAGCAGGGTTTCATGGAGCCCAGCCTGGCCTAAATTCACTCTGTAGCCAAGGATGACCTTGCATTTCTGACCTTCCTAACTCTTACTCCTGAGTTCTAGGATTACAGACATGTACCACCAGGTTCTGTTTGTGGGGTGTTGTGGATGGGACCCCATGGCTTCGTGCATGCCAAGCAAGCACTCTGAGAACTGAGCTGCATTCACAGCTCCCCTAGTTATACTTTTAAAGCATTGGTGGAGGATTTGAACTTGTGGCTTAGAGTCAGAGGTCGGGCAATCTCTAGTCCTCCCTGAGATTTCCTTGATCTTCTGTTAGCTTTTCAATAGTCAGAGTTCCTGGTGGATGGTAGTGACTGTTACCTGGGCAACAAAATCTCAAGCTCCCATTCTTCCAAGATGGATTAGGATGTAAGGGGCCAGACACTTTCATCTCGGGGGCTTTTGGAATTGTACCCTGCATGGTTCTTTCTGTTGCCCTTTTCTCTGTCAATCTCCCCGTTGCACCATGGGCCATCCCAGTGCTAAAGCTGGCTGGCTGGCTGGAACAAGATCCCTTAGGAGGAGAACTGACATCACCAGATGCTGCATCCCCTTGGCCCATGGCTGTTCCTGAACTATCTACTTAGCCCTTCCCCCATACACCCTGGTTCCATCAGACTAATTCATTTTTATATTTATAGCCTATAATAAATATTCCAAGAAATCACTTTCACAAATGTGTTTATAAAGTCTTTGTGACATCGATACCTCCGTTGGCTGAGATAACCCCGCTCTCAAGCGGAGTGTGTAAAGCAAGGAGCGCCAAGAAACATTTGCTGTTTAAAAATCAATTTGACTCAGTCTTATTTTACTTTCCATTGGGCTAATTTAAAAGAGAAAATATTTCAACAACACTAAATTGCTTTTCCCCAGAATCCCAGCACAAATATCTAGGGGGTGATTATAAATTGGTTCTCTGTATCGGTGGGGTCCCTGTCAGTGTTTTCAAGGAAAAAAAATACCTATTTTTTTTCTAAATGCACAGACTTTTCTCTTTGCATTATTCCCTAAGCAATATGGAATAACAGCAAATTACACATCACACTGGCATTGTATTCTAAGGTACCATTCATCATGTAGCTATGCCATGATGCATAGGGGTAGAAGTGGGGGAGGCATGCGTCTTTTATTAATACATTATATAAGACTTGAGATGGATAGATTTGGGTACTTATATACTGAGGAGGGGGAGTGTCCAGGAACCAGCTCCTCAACAGATGCTCTGCTCCAAAGTGATTGGTTTCATCAGATTCTGAAACATCCCCACCCGTTCGTCCTCAAGGCAACCTGCCTCCTGGATTCCATCTTCCAGGTCCCAGATGGACTTTGTACATTTTCACGGGGAAGCATTCCTGATACGTGTGACGTGGAATGTCAAGTCTGTTATCCCAGAGAGGCTACATGAAGCGAGGCTTAATGAGATTTTGGTCTTTTTCCAAATGTGTATAACCTGAGTCCATGTGACTTGCGTCTGGCCCCATCTCAATCAGCGTGGCTTCTACTCAAGGGCGTCTGCGGAGCCAGGAGTCAGCTCTTCTCTGCCCCAGCCCAGTTCTCTGTCCCCCTCTTGGTGGCCTCGGCATCATATGTGGCCCGAGCTCCTTGCTGTTTCCCCCTACTGTACTTGACCAATGAAATCTGCCTAACATCTCAGTTACAAGGACTGCCCTCTGGGATTGGACTGTCTGAAGCCTGCACTTACTGATGACATTTATTCTTCACTTTTCTTTGTCTGTAGTGCTCTTTAAAAATTAATTGGGGTCAGAAAGATTGCTCACTGGGTAAGAGCACTTACAGCTCTTACTGAGGGCCTGGGTTCAGTTCCTAAAACCCACACGGAGACTTACAACTGTCTGTAACTCCAATCCCAGGGAAGTAGACACCCTCTTCTGGACTCTGCAGGTTCCAAAAATGTATGTGGTATACAGAAATACATGTAAGCAAAACACCCATAGAAATGCTTTTTTATATTAATTAATTAATTTTTTAAATAAAACCAAACTCAGGCTGGGGGAAAAGCTGAGTCAGCAAAAATGGTTATTCCCCCCCCCCCCCCCAAGCATAAGGATCTGTTTATGTCCCAGAAGGCATGTGAAATCTAAGCTCAGTGCTATGCACTTCTAGAACCAACACTAAGGAGGTGAAGACAGGCCAGGCCTTGGGGCTTGCTTGCCCAGGCAGACTAGTTTACTTGGCAAGCTGTAGGCCAACAAGAGACCCCATCTCAAAAGATATGGTAGACAGTGTCTGAGCAATGACACCTAAAGTTGTCCTGTCATCTATATGCATGTATACACACTTGGATATGTGCACCTCAACATACACACACACACATGTGCACACACACACAGGCATGCATGCACTCATGCACACAGGCACACACACATACACAGAAACACACACACTTACATATGTGCACCTCAACACACATATAGACCTCAACATATGTCTATATGACATATACACGCACACACACATACACACAGAGAGGCATGCACGCACACATACACACACATGGGCACACACCCCCTTAAACCTGTCTCTGTAGACCATCCTCCTATCAGATAATGAGTAGTGTTTCTCTTCCCTTTCCCACTAGAGCAGAGGATGAAGAACAGTGCCAGGCTATTCCTAATTGGTTTTCCACAGACTCAGGAAGAATCACTGGCCTTGGCAATGCTCATTTTTCAAAACGACCATCAAGGGCTCACACAGCCATTTCTGCTGCTTAGGTCTTGATCTCCCTGTGTTGTTCATACATATTTCAAGTTCATGTTTTATCAGATTCTGAAGAGGAACTTGCAGATAGCCATGAGTACTTACAGTCAGTCGTCACTTTGTAGGAAAGAACAACCTTCCTCTATTTCTGGCCAGCAATACCTCTCTAAGGACGGAAAAGAACACAGCATCCTTTGGCTAAGCTCAGATAGAATCCTATATTCCCTAGTGTGTACTAATTTCAAAATAAGGTTGATCTCCCATCAGCACCATCCCTGTTCACCATGGAGGTGCCTTCATTCCTGAGTAAATTCTATGTATTGTCCTATGTGGATAAAGTAACTTTATCTAGCTTCAAGGGTAAATCTCAGGTTAAGGGGCCAGTCTCAACCATCTGTTGATCTATATCCAGAGATAGCTTGTTTGTGGTCATGTGACCTGAGAAATTTCTAGAAATTAAAAAAATCATCTTTTAAAAATTATTTGTATTTTATGTGTTGAAGTGTGTGTGTGTGTGTGTGTATATATATATATATATATATATA
>NW_021612014.1:377-1252 GCF_004785775.1 Grammomys surdaster | reverse complement strand
ACACACACACACACACACACACACACACACACGAGGCAGGTGCTCTACCACTGACCCACAGCCCCAGTCCCCAGCTGTCCATCAACTTGGTATTTGGCATTTTGGGGGGATCTGGCGGAGATGTGAACAGATGCCTATTAAATCCACACAGGAAACCACCAACAGAGCAAAGAAATAATCCCAAGTCTGGTTTGGTGAATCAGTGAGTTTATTGAAGTCGCTCCCAGAGTGCTGGAGTCCCTGCCCAGCTTGTAGGCGGCTCCTCCAGAGAGTTCCCTCTCCCCCAGCAATCGCTGGCTGCTGACAGAACACAGGAAAGGGGCCTTCTGGGCCTTTCAAGTTTCATATAACTTTTTATAACTTTCCTGGGAGTCATTTGAGTTTCCCCCATCCCCTACAGAAGAGAATCATGTTTCAGAGGAAATCGCTGTGCAGTGGAGGTTTGGAGCAGAGGGAACAGGCTACCCCTTCTCTGAAAACCTCCCCTGTGGCATTTGTGTTGAGGAATAGATGAAGTGAAACAGGATGCCAGCGAGGCAGGCTGACAGGAGGCTGGCATGACACAGGGGCGTGACCTTGACAGTGCTGGTGGGAGGTGGTGGGATTTTGGACATCGACAGAGGTGGCGCTGACAGAATGATGCTGGAATGATCCTGTGGTGGAAGAGAGGGCTGAGGATACAGAGGATGGAGCTGAGGATATGGAGGATGGGGCTGAGGATACAGAGGATGGGGCTGAGGATATGGAGGATGGAGCTGAGGATACGGAGGATGGGGCTGAGGATATGGAGGATGGAGCTGAGGATATGGAGGATGGAGCTGAGGATATGGAGGTTGGGGCTGAGGATATGGAGGATGGAGCTGAGGATATGGAGG
>NW_021612014.1:0-277 GCF_004785775.1 Grammomys surdaster | reverse complement strand
TGAGGATACAGATGATGGGGCTGAGGATATGGAGGATGGGGCTGAGGATATGGAGGATGGGGCTGAGGATATGGAGGACGGAGCTGAGGATACGGAGGATGGGGCTGAGGATATGGAGGATGGGGCTGAGGATACGGAGGATGGGGCTGAGGATACAGAGGATAGAGCTTTGGGTACCAAAAAGAGAAGCACTGGGAGGGAGCAAGAGAGGGCTGGGGTCAGCTGGGGTCAAGCTGGCAATTCCTGTGCTGTCAGACACTGGGTAAACAGCTAGACC
>NW_021612013.1:773-6695 GCF_004785775.1 Grammomys surdaster | reverse complement strand
ATATAGATATATAGTATGCCATAGTAAAAAGAAAGGTTTTTCTTCTAAATGAAACCTAGAGCTAATAAACCTGAAACCATCAGCAGATACCTACAGGATAACAGTGGAAAAGGCTAGGAGGGGAATGAGACTCCAAGCATATCTTTTACTACAGAGTATAGTAGTTGGGGAGAAGCATCTAACACAAAGCCTTGTTTGTCAGTGAAGTGGTAAGTAGCTCGTGTGGCTAGCTAGGAGTTTCAGCTCGCTGACGGTGAGCATCATGAGAGAGTATTGTTCCACATGTTGACACTTCAGGAAAAGATCCAAATTCCAAGTATGATTCCATCAAGCTGAAAAGGATGCTGCACACGTGTAGGGACTGAAGCTTGGTCCTTAGCATCCACATAAACGTATAGACAAGCTAGGCATGTGGCAAGCACCTGTCTGCCATCTCAGTGCTCACAGTGCATGGTGAGTCCAGCTGAATTGGTGAGCACAAGGTTCCGTACGATACCCTGTCTCAAAAAATCAGGTACAAAGTAACTAAAGAAGACAACTGGTGTCAATCTCTGTCCTCCATGTGCATGCATACACTTGCATGTGCTCGCACACACACATACAAGTTCATGATTAAGACACATGGTCACCAGTAGGAAGCAAGTGTTTATAAACACACACACACACACACACACACACACACAAAATCCTTAGTTGAACCATTCAAAGTAGGTCCTCAGAGTGTGTCTGTGAGTGTGTTTGTGTGTGTGTGTGTTTATAACTATAACCACTGCTTCCTACTGGCGACCATGTGTCTTAATCATGAACTTTTGAGTTCCCAGAAGCAGAATAGTTATATTTGACTGATTATCAATTCTCAGTAAGTGAGTAGAGGGTTGTAAATGGGAATATTGCTAGTGCACCTGGGACTACCTTTGGTTAATACTCAAGCAAAGGTTGGAAGTTCTCTTAATTTCTTGAGGGAGTAAGTATCTCAGGAGAAAACTAGAGAGATGTTAGGGTTAAGACAGGGCAGTACTCTGTGGCCTCAGCTGGGGTTTAGTTCTAAACTAAACCACAGGGAGCTTTGAGCCTCACCAAAAGGCAGAGTCACCCTGCAGCAAAGGCCTGACTCTCTGAGTCATGCTTCTTGACTATCCACCCAGGGTTGGTGTGGGGGATAATAGCCTCAGGTGGCTCCTCTTGGATTGAAAAGAATTCTCTGGAGAAAGAGCTGTAAACTCTTAGCAACCAACACACACAACAACTGGGAGATAGTGCGCCTGCCTGGCAAAGGATCACACCTCTTACAGTCACCATCTCTCGAGGTCATTGTGACAGCTCATCGTGACATTACACAAACAGCACATCATCGAATAACATGCATTGTGTGCTTAATTCAAACATCTTTCTAAACTCTTTGTCCTTAGAACATTGCAGAATATAACACAAATCCTCAAATATCAGCTATTTTTATTATCTTATTTCATAGCACATATTAGGTGTTTACCATGAGGGATGAGTCACAGTATGCAGGAAAAGTGTCTTTGCACCTCTCTAGTTAGCCTCTACATTCTTCCCTCATTGCCTTAAACAACATGGTATCTTAGACCTTGTGTTAGTTATCCTGTGGGCAGTGAGTTCACATTAACCTTTTGATGTTTTTGAGTCCTCCCCAGATTTTTATCTAATTTTTATTCATGCCCTAGGTACCTAGTGAGGATGATACTATTAAGTTTCGATGAGGTCACAGTGAGAGGATTCAGGATCATCTGACCCACTTGCTGATTAATCTCATTCCCATGATGAGTGGCTAGACAATGAAGAAAGGGGAAAACATCTATGAGCCCCCTTGGTAGCACCTGCAAGACAGCACCTAATTCACTGTGGGGACTTGACCTGACAGGTGGCAAGACTTGTATAATCACCTGTGTGGCAGCTGGCTCTGCTTCTAGTCTTGGGTCCTGGCAATCCAGGGCCAGTGATTAGGAAAGTGGGTGAAAGGGTAAACTAGAGAGCACAAGGGAGACCTGATTTCCCATTGCTTTCCCTTGCCTCCCAACCTCTAACTGTGATGAAAGGATCCCTTCAGGGGATACTGGTGTCTGCCATTAAGCTGAACAACCACTGAGGACTCAAAGGAACCAAAGGAGGATGCAAGTCCCAGCAGCAGCTGAGGGGTGGGGGTTTAGTGGTTTACATGCTATCAATAAGGTGACCTAGAGATCCCAGTGTGAGCTGAGGTAGGGCCTGGTGTTCTTACCTACAATGTCACGTGCACAGACGATAACAAGACGATTCACTTCCTCTAGTCAAAGCTTGCACAAAGTAGCGCTTGAGGTCATTGCAGACTTGGGAACAGAGGGAAGAACGAGCTTAGGAACACAGCTCTAGTTTAGCTAGATCAGCACCACACAGATCACCATATTTGCTTACCACATCAAAATGCGTTCAGGTAAAAAGCCAGTGGTCTCCATCATCAACCCAGCCTCTAAACTCAAACCTTAGGACCTTAAAGGAGAAAAAGAGACAGGAAAAATGTCCAGTATGAAATGCCCAGGTCCATCAGCTCTCTCCAAAATGTGGCATTGGGAAAATGATAAAGGAGAGTTAGCTCGGTCTAAGAGCCAGGACGGGTCTAACTGTTTAACACACCAAGAAAAGTAGAAGTGTCCAGCAGAGACTGAGTGGACACACATGCAAACGTGTTCATGGCCTGCTCTATAAAGATGCTGACCAGCTCACAGGAACTACTAAGGAAGCCAGTGAGGAGAATGCTCCAGCTGGAAAGAAAACGTGTCTGAAGGCTATTTCTATTTTAAAGGACATCAGCACTTTCTAAATAGATAACCAACTGTATGATGCTAATATCTACAGTTACATGGATGAGGATGTAGCTAAATACCTATGTCGGGCCTGAACTCTTGCTTTTATGACTTTTCCAGATTTTTTTCCTGATTCTAGAGTCAACTTTTGTATCTCTCTGCAAGGAGTGATTTCAAGGCTATCTTGAACATTATCAAGTTACTTGTTAAGAGAGGGGAGAAAAGGGGAGAGAGGAGATAACAGGAGAGTAGGGGAGGGAAAGAGAGAGAGGGGGAGGGGAGGGAGAGGAGAGAAGATGGGAGGAGGAGAGGACAGGAGAGGAGACACATTGATTAGGTTAGGCAGGCAGTGTTACAGTCTCAACCCCAAACCTCAGGGAGGGTGGGGTCTTGGCTTCTCTCCTGGATTCATTACAGGATGTGGATGGACTCAGTTTTGTGAAGGCTTTTTGCAGGTAACAGTGGTTCGGTTTGTGAACCGTGAACCCACAGTTGCTGCTGTGTGTTCAAGAGTATGGTGCCAGAAGACAACATTCCACCTCTTCCTCTGACTCTTAGTCCTTGCTGTTTTCTCTTCTATAATGCTCCCTGAGCCTCAGAAGAGTGGTATACCAGCACTTGGGAGGCAGAGACAGGCGGATTTCTGAGTTCGAGGCCAGCCTGGTCTACAGAGTGAGTTGCAGGACAGCTAGGGCTACACAGAGAAACCCTATCTCGAAAAAATCAAAACAAACAAACAAACAAACAAACAAAAAGAGAGTGGTATAAATATCCCATTTCGGTACGCATTTCAGAAGTCACCTTTTCCTGTCAGCACCTGACCAGGTATGCTTTCCTACTCAGCCTTTTGTATTCAAGTGTTCAACAAGTTGATTCCACACCAAGAAGGCCACTCTGCTTTCCCTAGTTCAGTTCAGTTGTCATTTCACTAGAAATACTTAGAAAACAGACACACCCAGGAATAACAGTTGACTAAATATTTGGATTCCCCATTATTTGGCAATACACAAAGTTGCACAGCATATCTAACATGTACCCAGAAGGGAGAAAGGCAGAAATACTTGGAATGAACTGTTGATCAGAGAATGAGGATCTATTCAGAAAGAAGGGCAATGGCCAAGGTCATCCTACCGTCTCTCCCATGGGACATCTCTCACATGTGGACAATAAGTACCTATTCCTTAGGTACTTGTTCTTCTACATAATCTCTTGATACAAGCCTTGTTTATTCCACACCACCTACAGGATGAAATTCCACACTTTATGTCAGCAGTGGCTGTTCCGGTTGTTGTTGTGGTAGGTTCAGATAAGCTGGGTTTTGCTTAAGGCTTAGGTGGTGGAGGCTTTCTTAGGGATGATAGAAAGCAAAGCTGAGGAACCTTAGTGGATAAGGTTGACACAGGGGAGAAAAAGACAATGCACAAAAACCAAATCCAGTAAAAGAGCCTAGGCTTACTGACAGCCCCAAGCCTGTCCATGAGATGGACTGATGCTGGATATCTATGTAAAAGGATGACTAAAAACAACAAAAGAGTTATTGTACAAAATATATCTGGGAGCTCAAGGGATCTTAGTCTAGGGGTGTAGATACTTTGAAGAAAAGGGAAAAAAAATGCCTCTTTTTCAGAGAGAGCCCAGCAGTGCTGGTGCTGGTGTGTTATAGGGGAAGGTAATTAGGGCATAGACCCAAATAGCAGTCTCCTGCAGATGCAGTCAGGAAATGGTGCTGGGAGCTTTGACAGTAAAGAGAGCACATGGCTCTGTGGTAGCTGTCACTCATGTCCATGGAAACTAATGAAGGAAACTCAAGTAGAGTGCTTAGGCATACAGCAGACCCACTCCAAGAAGTCCAGGACAATCATCCATCCATCTAATAGCTTCTGATCTGTGTGGGGGGAGGAAAAGGGAAAAGTTGTGATATCTGGAGCTTCCACTCAACGGGAGAAGCTAGCATAAAGCAATATAATAGGGCTGTGGAGATGGCTCAGTAGATAAAGTGCTTGCCAGACAAACCAGAGGACTGGACCTGAGTTTGGACCCCAGAACCCACATAAAGTTGGGATGGCCTGCCTGTAATCACACAGCTCTTGGGAGGCCTACCAAAAGGAAAACTTACCCCTCCCTGTACTACAGGATGAACACAAGTCCTTATGCATGCTATGTCAACACTCTACCAATGAATTGCCCCCGTTCTTGCCATGGTTCCCATAAGGTCCACAGTCTTTGCTTGTGAAGGATGACAAGTTCTCAGTTCAGGAAGAGGGGAGATCTGTAGATGAGTGCCATGGTCACCAATGAGGGCACACAGACACTGCCACTGTGGTGGTTTAAAATACATATGCCATCTTGTCTTACTCCAGACTGGCACTGGTGTCCAAGAGTTCACCCAGAGACAGTGACAGTGCCTGCTAAGCACTAATGCACTTGGTGACAATTAGATGGGACATCTGCATTCAAGTAACTGCCATCAAGCGAGAAGAGGATCAACAGCAAGTGCTCATAGAAGAGCCCAAAGAAGGTTGTCAATGACCCACTCATTCAGTCGTCTGTCCAACACATTTTTATTAAGACCCTACTGTTTGCATGCTGTGGTGGCACACACCTGCAATCCCAACTCCTGGGAAATGGAGGCAGAGGATCGGCAAATTCAAGCCCACATTGGGGCTACAAAGTTAAGACCCTGTCTTAAAAAATAACAAAGCAAATTGAAAACCCAATCCCAAACAGTCACATTATGAGACAGGCTTCCTATTTCATATTAAGAATTTAAGGATAAACTCTCAAAGACCCTTCCAAGATAGTGTTTATATTCCAACAGATCCAACATGTGATGGGCAGTCAGTGTTGGTGTTATGATTTCTAACATGGTATGATTGTGGCATCAGGAATACCTTGGCAGTACCTGCCAGATTGTCCTCCTGAGGATTGCACCATGTAACAGGGCTAGTATAAAGAAGATTTATTATTGCAGGGGAAGGGCTCAGGGACCTGGAAAGGAGTAGAGGTAGAGAAAAGGGGGAGGGGCTGGAAGAGAGAAAGAGAAGAAGAGAGGAATAGAGGCCAGCATGAAATACATGGGGAGGGAGAGAGCGAGGGAGGGAGGGAGGGAGGGAGGGAG
>NW_021612013.1:0-673 GCF_004785775.1 Grammomys surdaster | reverse complement strand
CAGGTGGCAACAGAAACTGTTGCTAGGTAGCTGTTGGGCAGAGCCTAGCAGATTTGCCTGCAAGCCAACAACTGGTCTCATGGAGAAATATAACTTATCTAGGAAGCATGTCTAGTTGCCCACACTGTTCAGATATCATGGGTGGTATCTGCACTTTTATGGCTCAACAGAATACAAAAATGTATGGAATTCTATTCAAGTGAGATTGTTGCCTGCAATCTCAGCATTGGGGAGTAGCTATGAGACAATCCCTGGAGCTCACTGGCCAGCCAGTCTAGACTAGTTGGCTAGCCCCAGACAACTAAGAAATATTGTCTGAAAAAATAAGGTGGAAAGTATTTGGGGAATGAAACCTGATGTTGGCTTCCAAACACAGGCACACGGGTACACACACACCTTCAGAATTGGATTTCCTTGACTCAAAAGTATAAAAGTGAATGAAGGCAAGCTTGCACTGGATCAATATGGTTGATTAGAGGCCCTGGCTATTAATTCAGCTCACCTACTACACTGTGAAGCCCCCAGCCAGAGAAAGGAAACCACAGACACTCTGGCCTTTCCCTTACTCTTACTCCATCCCAGGGATGGCTCTTAGACTCAATGAACAAATTCTGCACCATCTGTCCCACTAGCATTTGCCTCCTCAATCACTCTGTCAAGGGCAAAAAGTAGC
>NW_021612012.1:0-1291 GCF_004785775.1 Grammomys surdaster | reverse complement strand
TGTATGTCTCTGTGTGTCTCTGTGTCTGTGTCTATGTGTCTGTGTGTATGTGTGTGATGAGCACAGGCACACAGGGCATGCTTAATAACACTCCCTGATACTATTACCCAGATGAGCAGTTTCCAGAGCATCACTTCCATGGCATCATGCTATTGTCTGATGCTCAGACTGCCCCAGGGCCCTGGGCTGCCAGCTCCACGTTTCTACACTTTGCTTAGGTTTTAGCTGAAGTTCTGCTTCCATGGCTCTGGGTCTAAAGAGCTGTTGGTGGGAGCCACCACCTCCCCTCCCCCTCCTCCTCCTTCTCCTCTTCTTTTGGAGAACTCCTGCATTTTTCTTAAGACCAACTGACATATGCCCACTACTGTGAAGACTTCTCAGGTAGCTAATCCCTCCTCCCTGGAGTACCTATGCCATATTGCGCAGAACCCTTCCTGAAGAAAAGCAGAGGCCCTCCCAGGGCCAGTGTGTTGTTAGGGTCTGTTCAGCCACGTCCACACACAGATGGTCCATACAAATTTCCAACGTGAAGCTCCTAAATGGTGACAATTGTTCATTCACTACCCAGTATTTCATCACAGACATGTATGGTACTAAAAACCAAAGACCCACCCTTTTAAGTTTTTATCTGTAGTTGAAGAATCATTTATGTCACACACTATTCTGGAGATGGGGGTGTGGCTCAGAGGCAGAGCGTATCTGGCAAACCTAAGACGTGAGGACCTGAGGTTGAATCTTCAACACTCACACTAAAAAAAAAAAAAAAAAGCCACACACGAACCAGACATGGCTAAACACACCTGTAACAGCAGCATTGCAGGGCAGAAATGGGTAAATCCCAGGAATTCAATGGGGTGCCAGCCTAGCCAAATCAAAGCTGCTTCCACCAAGAGAGGCCCTGTCCTGAGGTAACAAGATGGAAGTACTAGAGGAAGACTCCTGATGTTCAACTCTGGTCTCCACAGTGAGTGCTGGTTCACACATTCCTCCAAATACTCACACATGTGAACCACACACCATGCGGTACACACACACACACACCCCACTACACACCACATCATACCACACCACACACCTGCAAACACCATACCACATGTCACATACTATACACCAGGTCACACCACACCACACAACACACCATTTCACTCATGCACAGCACACTATACCACACACATACACACACACACACTACCACACTACATACCAAATACTACACTCTAGACCATACCATACCACACACCATTTCATATACACACAGCATACCATATCACAACACACACAAACACCATAC
>NW_021612011.1:0-6126 GCF_004785775.1 Grammomys surdaster | reverse complement strand
CGGGGGTTGGGGGGTCAGGGGTCAAGTCCTTGAGTCTGCTTGTGGCCTCTATGCCCCTGTAGCCAAGTTAATTCTGATTAGTGAATAAAGATGCCAACAGCTAATAGGTAGACAGAACAGACATAGGTGGGGTTAAGGTATACCTGGCTTGGGATCAGTGAGGAAGATGAAGAGGAAGAATGCGCAGGAGAGGAGGAAGGAGAAAAGGCCATGGGTTAAGAGTCAAGAGAACATGGCTCTGAGGGCTCCCCAGTTGGAGCTAATAGCAGCACAGATAAAACATAACAAATAATAAGTAATAATGTGGGTTATCGATAGGAAAGTAGATTCTAACAGTATTGTGGGTAGGCAGCCGCCCAGCTATTGTGGGGCTTACGGCTTATTGTAAATATAAAGGCTGTGAGTGTGTCTTCTATTCTGGAACTCAATAACCAAAGGAGGGGTAGAAACCCTGGGCCAGGATTTTTATAAATTTCTGCTACAGGAAAATATAAGTAACAAGTAAAAAAGATAAGCAGAAGGAAGGAAATGGATAGGAAAAGAGCACAGCCAACAGTCAAAGGGGTATAAAGTGTCGGGGCCAATAATTCTCACCATTACATGTCTAAAATGTTTCTCTGATTTTTTGTGACATACAGTTACAAAGTAATCTTCATACGTAAGACATATTACATGCTCACACCCACTGCATGTATATACATATTTTAAAATAACTTTAATTAAAAAGTGCTATTACTTTCCAAGTGATTTACTGCAACTTACAATGTCTTGTCACTTTTTATATCACAGATATACAGAAACACACACACACTCATTCTATATGATATAAACTATATCAACTTTATTTCATCAGTTGCAGTGTCTCCATATATTTACTTGCCCCTTTGGACAATGTTCCTATTCACAAGATAATAAAACATAATATAACATAATATATGTACCTGGTACCTAATCTTGTAGGTCTCTCTCTGAAAAGTTGAGATCGCATTTGAGAAAACATAAATGGTGTTATAGACATTAAATTCAGAAAATATTATGCAAACAATAATTTACAGCTGCTGGTTTTCTTTCTGACTAACATATTTAAGTAACTCAGAATGGTTTCATATGATAATTTCTTTGTTTAATTTGGGATGTTTATAGGGAAAGTACTACATGACAGATGATTTCAGTGTTTTCTATTTCAACTTTTTTTTTTAGAAAAGAATTGTATTATAGGGTGACTAGAGATGGCTTGATGCCTAACGTATTTGGTGGGCAAGCTCTGAGCTCAGATCCTAAACACCCACATTAGACCCATGCCTGGTTTAAGTGTGCACCTGGACTTCTAGTAGAGATGCAGGAGGAAGCCCATCATTGACCAGTCAGTGTAACTCACACTGATTGAGATTCTATGAGGAATCTGTCACACACACACACACACACACACACACACACACACACAAACACATACCCCCAAAGCATTTGATTATAAACTATCTTTTAGCATTGGCATATAGAATTTTAAATGCATGGAGAAAATTACAGAGCAAGGGACTTTTAAGACTCAAATATTTTACTTTGATATGAATAAACAATGTCCAGTCATTAATTTAAGGAAACAATTTCAAATATGAAAAAGAAAATTATGCTTTAGTTTGTAAATCTGCTTGATGATGGCATAAAGATTTTTTAGATATGATCAAGTGTTGGAAATGTATTAAAAGCTGTCATAAAACATGTAAAAATATCCAAAATTATACCCTCATATATAGATATGCGGCTGTCCAAATCTCAAAAGATTACTGAAATCACATTTTCTCACTGCTAAAAAATGTTTCAATAAAAGTTCAGCATAGTCACTCTCTCACAGGGTTTCATTATATATGCTTAATTCTTGCTTCTTTTTCTATCCAAGCCTATCAACCTTGCTGCCAAATTTCGGAACACAAACATGCATGGCTTCCCTTTTAACAATTTTCTGGTTTCTCGGGATAATTTATTTTATTTCTTTTCTGAAATACTGTTTCACTTTCTCTTACATACCCAGAACTTTTATCAACCTCTTTGAACTTATAATCCTGTGATAAAGAAGAATGTATATACGTGTACTTACAGAATTATGTATGTATTTGCTTGAATGTCATATATCATATAATATTGAATCAAAGCCGTTAGAAACTCTATTATCTTCTGAGAAAGTATTGCATACACCCACTCTTTCTTTTTGAATTTCTACAACATGGATGCTCAGTAGTTTACCACTCAATGCACATAAATTGGACAAATTTCTGATCAAAAATCTACATTAATAAGCTTCCTTGACACTCTGCCTTTGTTACATTTATTTATTATTCACTTGTTTTGGTTTTTAGAATTATAACACAGTGATATCATTTCTCACTTCTCACTTCCATTTCCTCCCTCTAATATCTCCTCTTTAAGACTTCTTGCTTTTTTTAGATTCAAGCCTTCTCTTTTAATTAATTATTGCTTTATACATATATTTACACATATATGTAAGCTGTTAAGTAAATACAACTTGTTTTGTCTGTATGTTTTCAAGACTGACCATTTGTTATTAGATAACCAGTTTGTGTGATTCTCTGGAGATACTACTTCTTCTCCTCTTAGTACTACTTAGGTGGCTACAGTTCTTTGTGTACAGTTGAGGCCTTGTTGGCTTTTCTTTGTCTGCATTTACTTGTCTGCTGTGTTTTTATTGCAATGATAATATATCATTAAAAGTTGAGGCTATCACCTAGCCTCAGTAGAAGATGTTCCTAGTTTTACTGCAACTTGATATGCTAAGGATGGTTGATATCCCTGAAAGTCTTCTCCTTTTCTGAGAAAGGGAAAAAAGATGAGTAGGGGTAGGGTATGTGGGAGTAGGGGACTAGAGAAGAGGAAACAGAAGCTGAGATAGGGATGCAAAGTAAATAAATAATTTAATTAATAAAATTACAAAAAATGTTGAGGTTAGTAATTAAATTAGGACAATGGCATACATTGGTAATTTTGTTTCTTATTCAAAACTATTTGGCTTATTGGAATACAAAATAGTGAGAAACTTTTTCAAGCATAGATGTAAAATTTTCTTCTTTGTTAAACAATCATGATTTATCAAAGAGGAAAAAATATAGTGGAATTTTAAATCTAGGCATAGGTACTGTTTCTGCAATCTACACTTGCCGCTCTAAAGAAAAGTGGGTATTAAAAGACAGAATTTTAAAACTTGAGGAGTTGGCATAGATTACAATCTTTCCTTCTTGTGTCTACCCCTTTCAAAATAATCTGATAGTTTTAGAAATCTCAAGTATTTTCCCAAACCAATCAAATTATACATTTTGTATACTATTAAATACATATACAACTAAAATAGAATAAGAATAAACTTGATTAAACTTTATTTCAGAAAAAACATTTTAAGTATAAAATATTTCATTCTGAAGACTATTATGATTTTCAATTTTATAATATTTATTTTATTATTAATATCAAAACCTGTCCATTGAACTTACTTGGAAAACATGAGGTTTTACTTCGTTGGCAAGTAATGTTTGGGGGGCAACAAACTATGGGCTCTTATTGGTGTCTCTATCCCAAAGGATCTACTTAGAAGAATGATGTAAGAAAGATTATCAGGGAAAATTATTGTCTATACCCCATAGACATCCCAAGGCAAGTGAGAGATAATTAATATAATTCTTTGGTTTAGAAAACACAGACCTTAAACTCAATTTTATCACATCATTTCTCTAATAGTCTGATTTTGGAATTGTCATTTTTCTCTGATTTCCACTGTCATACTATTAGTTGTTTAGTAACACTGTTTATACTTATCATTGCAAAATAATAAAAGAATTATCTTATGATAATTCTTAAAATTTGCATATGATTTGGAAGAGCTAAGTCCCAAGAACCTATTTTAGAAGATTATGAAAAATAAAGATCTACTTTTATTAGGCAAAACCTTGATCATGGTTAGACTTGTGGATTGCATAATAGTGATAAAACCTATTTTTTTAAAGTGTGAAGGACTACATCCTATGATGTGTCTTTATAAATCTTTATAAATATAATACCTCCATAGCATATAGATTAAAGGTGAAAAAAATGACATGATATAATTCTTCTTACGTAATTTAATCATTCATCTCTACTAAAAATCAAATTCTGTGGTAGAAAACAGTATGCCAATTCAAAATTGGATATTATAACTTTTATAATATTTTATTTGTTAATGACAGAAAATTAAACTTATATATGCTTGAATGAAACACATAATTGTTATTCTGTTACAATATAATAGGACTCTAGCCAGCTCTCAACCTGATTTGTCACAGATGTTACACATTGGACAAAATTCAAATTTTGTAGACCATTCCTCCACTGTCCATTCTCTAGTAGGTCTAAACTGAAAGTAACTGCTAAGAATTGCACAAATAATTTCAAACCTATTTTTATTATTCAATTTGTAAGTTTATGGTGTTTTTATTGTAGTCCAAACTGAGTAAAAAACATCTCTAAGAACAGAACAAAAGATATCTTTTTTTTTCAAAAGAGGGTTTCTCTGTGTAGCCCTGGCTGTTCTGGATCTCTCTCTGTAGACCAGGCTGGTCTTGAACTCAGAAATCTGCCTGCCACTGCCTGCCAAGTGCTGGGATTAAAGGTGTGTGCCACCACTGCCTGGCAAAGATAGCTTTCAATACAAAAGCTTTCATGAATGTGAGGAAAGGAACTAAAAACTTGTTTCCTTACCTTTTCATATAAAATTCTTTGGAGGCTTCAGTATTTTAGGGAAACCAATAATAACTGCAGATATACAAGTACCCCAGGTATATCTTACCATTCAATAGGCAGGGGACAAAGAAATGTCAGTTAATTTCCTCAGAGAATTTAAAATTCCTAAGCGATAAAGCCATTTTAACACTTGGAGTGTGGAAGATAATTTTTCTCCCAGTTTTGAAGTTAGAAGCCTAAATTATAAGGTTATGTTTGCTCCACAGTATGAACTTCCTTCAGTAATAAACATATGAAATGTGATTTTTATATTTGAATAAAATAAATTAGCCAATAGAGATAATACCCAATTTCCCAATTAATTGAAGATGAGCTATAGGTGAAATAGTTTGTTTTAAATCCATTAGCTTTCATTTTGAAAATATTCATATACTGGGAAGTAAATGCCTTTATAAGGTGAAGCAAAAAAGGCAAGATTAATTTATCGGTTCCCTCCAAGAAACACCGATCATCTTAAAACAAACAAACAAACAAACAAACATGACAGCAAAAACAAAAAACATTGGGAAGTCAACAGGTAGAGTACCTTTTCCTTAAAATTACTTGTATGAGGTGCTACAGTCATTATTTTAAAACCAGAAGAAATAAAACATGTTGAAGAAAGGACAAAGATTATATATTTAAAGGCCCAGTTAATCATATACAACAGAAAACCTCCAAGGGTGCCATTGAGTCCATTTTCAGTTGATCATCTACTGCTGGGCATGTGGCTGATCCTTAAGAGTGATTTATTTCCCCAGTGAGACTCGCTTGGTAGAACTATTTTCTTCTTTTGCAAGTGATTATCTGTTGGAGATAGCTTCCAGGTTTGGGAAGGGGTCTCATGTCCACTATTTCTTTCAGCACTAGGACCACATCTGGTGCAGAATCCTGCATGACCTTGGCATGCTGCTTCAGTTTCTGTGAGTAGATATGTGTGACAGCTCTTTTGTGTCTAGAAAGCCTTGTTTACTTGGAATTCTCCATACTTTCTAACTCATACTCTTCCTGTTTCTTTTTCTTATATTCTTCCTGTTTCTTTTTCTGTGGCGTTCTCTGATTCCTGAATGGAGAAATTTGGTAGAGACCTTATTTTTATTTTTAATTAAATATAAGTTTTATACTTCTCTTTCTTTACACTACAGGTTTTGTGTATATGTTATGGCTTATGTTTTTATGGGATATCTGAGCATGATGCTATGGCTTCTTGTTTTGTGTTTTTATGGGACATCTATATCTATTTCTTGTGGCTTTTTCTTGGGTTCTTTTCCTTATGTTCATTTGTTTTATCCTGTTTCAATTTGTTTGTTTTTCTTTCCATTTTATTATATTTCATTATTATCTCTTTGTTGTCTATTTTTGTTT
>NW_021612010.1:0-6279 GCF_004785775.1 Grammomys surdaster | reverse complement strand
GGGAGGGAGGGAGGGAGGGAGGGAGGGAGGGAGGGAGGGAGGGAGGGAGAGAGAGAGGGAGAGAGGGAGGGAGGGAGGGAGGGAGGGAAAAAACCAAAATGTCTGGATTATATAGTGAAGAACCTGCCCCTGGTCTTAAAAGTTCAGAGTAGAGGGCAGGGTATGGCCATGCCATGTAACAGGTAGGGATAGCAGCAGGATACTGGGATAACCTGCAGGCTAGGTGTGGTTCAGTATGTTAAATAGGCACCACAGCCCCTTGTCCACCGGAGCTAGTCTGAAACTCAGCATTTGGGTTTTGCATAGTACCCAAATATTTGCTGTTTAATGTCAACTTTAACTTGGGCTTTATGCATAACAAAGGTGGAGACAGTAGAAAAGGGATACCTCATGCTGTAAGGAGAATTTAGGAGCCAGGAAAGTGTTCTTCTACAAAATGGTTACATTCTTTCATTAAGTAAGTGTCCGTTGTACAACAGGCACTACAGTTTTAAGAAGTGGCCTGCCTTTGGCCTGCAGCAAGTTTCCAACCCGATCTACCTGTTCTACCCGCTATTGGAAGTCGCCTTTCACAGGGCCATGTGTAAATTCTCATGTGAGTGGGTCATCACATTTTCAAGTTTGCCTCTGTGAAAACAGAGTTTATGGCTGTCCAACTGAGTTTTAATAGTCTGCTCTGTAACTGAAACTTTTACTTTAATGAGAGATATGTACAGAGTTATTTTTCTTCATTTCCTATTTTTTTCCCTCAATGCCATGAGTTTCTGTGACTGCTGCCACAGCCTCAACCTACAGTTCAAAGTCAAAGCTACACTGTGCTTTTCTTTAATGAAGCCTACTGAATGGGGTGAACTCTGTCATACCCCCAGGACTTCATGAATATGAATAATCACTTCAAAAGGTCTGCTCTTCAGAAAAATGGTTGGGATATTCCATGCTTGACCTCAATTTCATAACAATGATTTAGAAAGCACCCTATCCACAGCCTTCCCTTCCACTGATGAACTCTCCGTCACTCCAGCACAGTAGATGGGACAGCATCACTAGAAAACAAATCTAACCGCTTGAAAAGTATCGATAGCATACTTAATATGAAATGAAATCTTATATATGTGCATCTGCAAACTATAAAAAGGCACTGGCAAAGAACTGACTTTTGCTAGCTGCCCCAATATAGACTTCAGAAACAACTTTTCTCTATGTATTCTACATCCTCAGCACTCTTGTTATTGTTACGATTGTTAATTTTTCTAACGGACAGGATCTAGACTCATACAGGAAGCAATTTTAGAGAAGCCTGCTCCGAGTTGAAACATGAGATTCTGGAGTTAAATAAAATGTCACCTTGTTGGGGATTGATTCTAAACGCTTTGCCTTATTTCGGCTGCCAAAAAAGCCGTGCTTCCAGACCTGTGTGTCCCTGCCCACAGCTGGGTTCAATTGATAACAAAGACTTGCCATATAGCCATTGGCTGGGTGCGGAGATGGGGTGGGACTTTTAGGTTGAATGGACAAGAGACCCATAGAGAGGGGAGGAAGAAGCAGAATCACCATGAAGGGGAAGCAGAGGGATTAGATGTTAGAGCTGCAGGAAAGAACCAAATCAGCCATGTAGGAATTCGGTAGAATGACTAGGAGCCACTCCCCCGATTGGGTCTGGGGTAGCAGAGATGAAATGTTGATAGCAAGTTGACTAAGGAAAGTTGGAGGGGAGAATGTATGCTAACCACCGGGAGGATTAGAAGTGCCCAACCATTAACCTATTCAAGGCGTATCAAAAGTAGCTTGCTCAAGCTCTTGAGTGCACATGCTGTCGCGTGAGTGTGTGTGTGTGTGTGTGTGTGTGATGTGTGTGTGATGTGTGTGTCATTTGAGAATCCAGAGAGCTCTTGATTTCATGCAGTGTACACACAACCAACCCACCAGGATCCAATGCAGTTTAACTAAGTCACTGCTATGTCTGGGAAAAGTGGGAAAAATGAAAGATTCTGGAATATTCCTCTACATATTCATAGAATGAATAAACAACTGAGGAGGAGAATCTAAACCTTCAGAATTGCCTCCAAGTCAGGCAATGGACTCCCAGGCTTTACTCACCTATGCTCGGGTGGGCTTTGTGGAGATGAACCTGCTTTGTGGTCTTCCCTCTAGTAAGTCAGCATACTTTGATCTGTTATGGATTTTCTTTCTGGGATCAGTAGGAGTGTGTGTGTGTGTGTGTGTGTGTGTGTGTGTGTGTGTGTATGAGTGTGTGTGTGTGTATAGTGTCTACCCAGGAGGAATTTCTCACACAGCAAACCTCTGGACATGCCTCTGATGGAGTTTCTCTATCAAGGGAACTGAAGTGGGAAGTCACCATAACTGTGAGCTGGACCATTGAGGAGACTGGGATCCATAGTGCATAAATGAGAGAAAGGAAGCAGCATCCATCTCTCTGCTTCCTCACTGCAAAAGTGATGCCACCAACTCTCTCACCTCTATGCTACCTCCTTCCCTGTCATGACACACCATATCCTCTGAAACTGTGGGCCCACTTAACCTCTTCCTCCCTTGTAAGGCTTTTTGTCAGATACTCGGTCCCAGCTTCCAGACAAGTAGAATGACAGTGATAAACTTATTTCTTTATTGTTCTGCATTACCACAGCTAAAATAGTTCATCATTAAATCACATTTCTAAAACTACTTTGTACGCCATAATCTGAAGGGATGATTTATATGATGGTGCATTTCTACTTATAATATGATAAAAGAAATAAGTTTTCAATGATGAATTTTGTAGTTTACAAACCAGCAGTTTCCAGGAACAGCAGATGCATGCCTGGCAAGATAAAGTTGCGTATGGTAGGAGGAGTTTGAGACATAATTATAGATAGGGTAGACGAAGAAACTGGACAGAAAAATCAGCATGCTATCTGTTCAATAGCCTCAAAGAATCACAGCCTGTCCCTAAGGACTTTGTCTAAGGGAAGCTTTTCGTAGTCTATATGGACTCTGAATTAAGCCACACTTGCTCATATGCACTAACTCACAAGCACTGAGCAGAGTGAGCAACCCTGTCTACAAACATATGACTCAGGACTCCATTCCTGAGAGCTGCCCTAGATCTCTAGCAGGTAAGCAAATGAGCAAAGGGAACCATCCAGCCTGCTCTCCGCTCTTCTCCTTCAGTATGGCATTCTGTACTCACAGTTATCAGCTCATTGTTCACTCTATATATCGTTTTAGGATTAACCATTTCGTGTGAAGATCTCTAGAAACAACAATACTGTTTTGTTTACAGGCACACAGTAAACAAATCGGCATTCAACACAGAGAGGTTTTGATTTAACATCAGAGAGGGCATCTTTGTCATATCACATGGGGGACTAGATTCTTCAGGGCATTGCCAGATCCTAGATATATCAGGAATCTCACCGCGATGGCTAGTTGCATCTTGGTAGGGGCTGGCCATGCTATGAAGATCAATAGTGTGAGGTGAGGTGGAGGCTTTCTCATGTATTCTCAGTGGGCCTGTAGGCAGAGCTCAACAACAGTGTGGCATTGAATCAAGCAGTCATGCCGCTGTAATGTAGCTCCAATATAATCTCTAAACACTGGAGCTTGGGCATGCTTCCCTGCTTGGCAGGATCCTATACCCTTTGTCACACATCTGTGTTTGGAGGTTAATGCATCCTGGCTCTATGGTGAGAGGGTCAGAGAAGCTTCATATTTGGAACTTGCCTGAGCTTAGTCTTCAATATCTTCTTCTATGTCTGATTTTAGTCTACACTTTACCACAGCCAAGAGTTTAACAGATTTGGGGAGCTCAGTGAGAACTCAGAGGGAATTATAAATTCTAGGGTTATGGGAATGATCACTTTGATTATCAATTTGATTGGATTAAGTAAGGCGGAAGGAATTAGTGAGGCACATATTTGAGTATGTCTGTTGAGGTATTTCTGAGGGAATTAATTGAGTAGGGTGAGAAAGTCACCCTGAGTATTGGCAGCACAATGGGATGGGATAATGCCACAGTGATATCAGGAGAGAGCCAGGCGATCACTGGCACTCATCCCTCTCCACTTCCTAAATGCTGATGAAACATGACCAGCTGCCTTAGGCTTCCCCTCCTTTACCTTGCTTGCCAGGAGGAACTGCATACCCCCAAACCATGAGCCAAATATTCTGTTCAGGTACTTGGTCTCACCCATTAGAAAATAACTAGTACAGGTGAGTTTAGGAACGTGCTAGGCTGGCAAATGGCATAGGAAATAAAGTGAACATGAGAGGACTTTTAGATTCCATGGTTTAGGAAATCCTGATGCTTCTCAAATTGATCTTCAGACTTATCACACTTGAACCTTACACTGGTCCTGGAGGTGGAGAGTGCAAACAGCATGAATGGATTGATTCACTTCACTTTGGACAACTGCTAAGGCTTGATATCATCAGGCTGCCTTCTTTAAGTGTCTGTCCTACTATCCTCAGAACAATGAGACAGTTTCATTTATTCTAATGACTTTATGCCTCAGGAAAATGTCCAGAAACAGAGATCTCTCAAAATTACTCCACCGCCCAAAAGTATAAGGCAATTTAAAATATTTTCTATCTATCTAGTGATATATTAAAAAAAAAAAACAGCCAAAACATAGTCAGTGGTTAAGTGTCACTTAAACAGTAAAACTTGCTTTTCAAAATTTGAATGTAGGTGTTTTTAAACTATGTACTCCTAGAATAGAAGAAAACATTTTATGCACTATATCTTATTCATAAATTACCTCTGTGGCAGAATTGATTTAACAACATCCAAAACCACTTAACTATATCACTGACCATGTGATTCTTTGTGTAAACTCATGTAAACGTCTACCTTAAAAGACATTTTTATTATTGTTTTTAACTTTTCAAAAGTTAATGGGGTCGGAATCATCAAAGTTTACTCACTGAGCTAAATAGTATATATTGTAAAGACCAAGCACAAAGTCGGTCACCACTAGATTGACTTGAACCCGGGGAGAGAACCCACCTCTTCCTGAAGCATTTCCTTACACACTTAATTCTCACTTGAATCACTAAATTCCTCAAGCCAATGGCCTCACCCTGAAAGGACTCAAAACTCATCTCCATCCAGGTTGGCATTAAAAGTCATGTCTCCATAGAGAAATGTTAACTCGATTCAGCTTCTAGTTGTTTACATGAAGTAAGAAGAGGGCTATTTAATCCAAAACAAAGTTTAACAATTATGATGAACATTTAAGTTTTCCGTACTCAATATAGCCTGAAGCAACTGACTTGTGTTTCTGTCTTCCTTTACATACTTGAGAACAGCACTTACTCTTAAGCTATGGACAGGGTGTGGCTCCCCCATGTGCCACACCCCATTATTTCTGTGCTTGCCCTGCAATAGCTCCTCCACAGCTCCTCAGCTATTTGATCGCAGTGTGGCCACTGTCATCCCAGGAGGAATCTCAAAAAGCCCGTAGACTCATGCAAGCAACACTACATCCTTTGGTGGGAGAAAAGCAAGACCTAACGCTCAGGTCCAAATGAGTTTTGGTGTGTCAAGTTTCAGGCTTTGGACACCTAGTAAAAATAAAATATTGGCTGTGTTACCAGACAGAGTCTCTTAGGGTGAAAATGGCCTTGGTAGAGCAATTGCTTGTAGCCAGGGAAGTGTGAATAGGCAGGCAATTTGATTTGGGAGCACAGCTTTGAGGATTTTAAAAGGCTATGCTTTGGCCCTGGACACTCCCACTGGGGACACTGTGGGATGTAATCATTTTCAGCACTTGCTTGGAAACAGCTCCTATGGGAGTTGGTTTATAGACCAACATGATCTCGGGCTCCCTTTGTGACCCATGCTGCATACATATGGTGCCTGTATTCATGAACAACCTGTCCAGGGAACAATATTATCTGCTCTGAAAACTGTATTGTGCTGCTGGGATGGCTCAGTGAGGAAGTGTTGTGCCTGACAACTGGGTGCAATCCCCAGAACCCATATACTGTAAGGAAAACCACAATGGTACATTGTCTTCTGACTTCCCAACATACACCATAGCACCAAAGGAACCAATATCCCGACAGCAGGCTCCATCAGCCAGTGACCCACCTCTTCTTTTCATAAAGGATCTGATGACAGCTGCATCATCTGATAATTTGAGCCAGAATGCCAGGTGGAACCAAAGGAGATGCTGACGGAAACTGGACTCAACACAGCTATACTTTCAGTGCTTCAAGGAACCTCAGAATCCAGTATGTATGTACGTGTCTGCATCTCTCTCTCTCTCTCTCTCTCTC
>NW_021612009.1:504-1452 GCF_004785775.1 Grammomys surdaster | reverse complement strand
GTAAATAAATGTATTAAAAATTTCAAGCATTATAGCTTCTATTTGTTGTTCTTTCTTTTCTCTTCTCTTCTTTGGAGTGTGTTTGTATGAAACAGTCTGTATGTAGTTATGGCTGGCCTAGTACTTGCAGTGTAGACAAACCAGGCTGGCCTTCAAGTTTAAGTGATCCTCCTGCTCTTGCTTCCAAGTGCTAGGATCACAAGCATGCACCACCATTGGCCACAGCTCTCTATTTGTTCTTTACAAAGGACTATGTAAAGCAGCAAGAACCAACAAGATGGCTCAACAGGTAAAGACACTTGCTAGCAAGCCTGAGAACCTAGGCTCAATCTCTGGAACCCACCTGGTGAAAGGAGAGAACAGTCTATAGGTTATTCTCTGCCCTCTTAAGTACACAATGTGCACACAAACAAAAATATATATAAAAAGATCTTGTAAATAGGACTGCAAAATAACAAGTGTACATTTTAAGTCTAGAAATGAGTTATAAATATAATCTTATGAGGTTTCTTTAAAATAGTTTTTGGGTTTATTTATTGTTTGTTAAGACAGGGTTTCATTGTGTTGTCTTATCTGTTCAGCAGTCCTGGAACTCACTCTGTAAAGCAGGCTACCCTTGGACTCATAAAGATCCGCACACTTCTGCCTCCCAAGTGCTGGGATTAAAGGCATGTACCACCCAGCATTATCTGAGTTCTTGCACAAAATAAATGCTACTTTTTGCAATGTATTTTTATATTTGTGTATGTATGTATACATATAGATGTGTATGTATACACATACATGTAAAATTCTTTAAGACAGTCTTATGTAACCCAAGGTAGTCTTGAACTTACTATGTAACCAAGGAAGAACTTGAATTTCTGATCCTCTTGCCTCTACCTCCAGAGTGCTGAAATTATAAACTTATGCCACCATGACAGTGGGAGATTGGTTCAGATCTCCCAC
>NW_021612009.1:0-404 GCF_004785775.1 Grammomys surdaster | reverse complement strand
CTTGAATTTCTGATCCTCTTGCCTCTACCTCCAGAGTGCTGAAATTAAAAACTTATGCCACCATGACAGTGGGAGATTGGTTCAGATCTCCCACAGAAACTAACTCAGGAGGCTAAGACAAGTTCTAGTTCAGTCAAGTTAATATGTGAGGCCCTGTCTCAAAAACAAACAAACAACCAAACAAACCAGGAAGCAAATAAACAGAAAACAGAAAGATGAGAAAGAGGCGGTTAGGAGAAGAGCCCTGAACACAGCCCACCTTAGTATTCAGAGGCTAGACTGAAGCCAGCAGAGGGGACAGTGACAAAACAGCCTAAAGCTAAATAGGGCAAGTTTAGTGAGCTTCAGGAAGGGGCAGGCTGCTGAGATAAAGAGACAAAGTTAGCAGCAAAGAGGACATGGGA
>NW_021612008.1:498-1349 GCF_004785775.1 Grammomys surdaster | reverse complement strand
GACAACATGTAGAAGAATGAAAATTGATCCATTCTTATCCCCTTGTACAAAGCTCAAGTCTAAGTGGATAAAGAACCTCCACATAAAACCAGATACACTGAAACTAATAGAAGAGAAGGTGGGGAAAAGCCTCGAATACTTGGGCACAGGGGAAAAGTTCCTGAACAGAACTCCAATGGCATATGCTCTAAGATCGAGAATTGACAAATGGGACTTCATAAAATTGCAAAGTTTCTGTAAGGCAAAGGACACTGTCAATAGGACAAAACGACAACCAACAAATTGGGAAAAGATCTTTACCAATCCTTCATTTGATAGAGGGCTAATATCCAATATATACAAACAATTCAAGAAATTAGACTCCAGACAACCAAATTACCCTATTAAAAAATGGGGTATAGAGCTTAACAAAGAATTTTCAACAGAAGAAACTCGAATGGCCGAGAAGCATCTAAAGAAATGTTCAGCATCCTTAGTCATCAGGGAAATGCAAATCAAAACAACCCTGAGATTCCATCTCACACCAGTCAGAATGGCTAAGATTAAAAACTCAGGTGATAGTAGATGCTGGCGAGGGTGTGGAGAAAGAGGAACACTCCTCCATTGTTGGTGGGACTGCAAGATGGTGCAACCACTTTGGAAATCAGTCTGGCGGTTCCTCAGAAAATTGGACATAGCATTACCTGAGGATCCAGCTATACCACTCCTAGGCATATACCCAGAAGATGCTCGAACATATAACAAGGACATATGCTCAACTATGTTCATAGCAGCCTTATTTATAATAGCCAGGAGCTGGAAAGAACCCAGATGTCCTTCAACTGAGGAATGGATTCAAAAAATGTGGTATA
>NW_021612008.1:0-398 GCF_004785775.1 Grammomys surdaster | reverse complement strand
AGGCATATACCCAGAAGGTGCTCGAACATATAATAAGGACATATGCTCAACTATGTTCATAGCAGCCTTATTTATAATAGCCAGGAGCTGGAAAGAACCCAGATGTCCTTCAACTGAGGAATGGATTAAAAAAATGTGGTATATTTACACAATGGAGTATTACTCAGCTATTAAAAACAATGAATTTGAGAGGTTCCTAGGTAAATGGATGGAACTAGAAATTATCATACTGAGTGAGGTAAGCCAATCACAAAAGAACACACATGGTATTCACTCACTGATTATTGGATATTAGCCCAGAACCTTAAAATGCCCAAGATGCAACTCACAGGCCACATGAAGTCCATAAAGAATGAAGACCAAGTGGGGGTGATTCGGTCCTTCTTAGAAGGAGCAAC
>NW_021612007.1:0-2612 GCF_004785775.1 Grammomys surdaster | reverse complement strand
TTTTTTTTGGTTGGTTGATTTGGTTTGGTTTTATTGAGGCAGAGTGTCATTATGTAGCTCTGGTTGTTGTGGTGTTCACTATGTAGGCCAGGCTGATTTCAGAGATCTGCCCTCCTCTGCCTCCTAAGTACTGGGATTAAAGGTGTGTGCCACCACTGAAAGAGAAAGAAGACTTTTTTATGATGCCTTTTGCTTTTGTCCAACTTTTTGAATACAAGAGCTGGGGAGCCCCATGGCATCACTATGTGCTCACTGGGAAGAATTTGTAGCAGCTTTTCCTGTAATATGAAGATCCCAGGGACCATAAATCTAGGATATGAGAGTTAAACTTTAAACGAATTCTCCTTAGTAATTTTTTGTCCTAGCTGAGTTTGCCTCTTGGAATCCTTCCTTTTCTGCAAGGGAGCCTGGTGTCCTCCTGGTGAGGAATCAGACCCTGGGGTGTGCTGTATGCTGCTCCTTGCCTCCCTGCTGTCACTAAGCCCCACCCCTGAGGCTCTTGAAATCAGTTTCATGGTCACTGCTGTCTCCCTGCTCATACTGAGCCTTGCATTTGTGTGTTCTGCACACTTGAGCCCATGCCTTTTTAGGGTGTTTCTCAAGGCTGTTTCTTGCCTTCCATTCTTCCTTATTGTTGTGTTTATTATATTATCTTCAACCCCTGGGAGTTCTGTTTTGAAATTGTAAACTACTTCCTCCTCCCCATGCTCCCTGCAAAAAATCCAGAGGTTGTTGTTTTATGTTTGTTGCTAGAGGAGTTTGCTGAAGAAGTGCCCTGATACAAGCTGGGCCTGGGCCCTGTAGGCTGCAGCTCTCTGTATCTGTCTCTTGAAATTAGCTGTCAGCTGACTTTGCCCATTTGTCAAGGTCCTCTGTACTTAGTGAGGAAGGATGGTGGGAAATCGTGTGGCTGGCTTTCACCCTGAGACAGCCAGCTGCAGGCTGGCTTCTGTGCCTTCTGTCAGGATTCAGTGTGATCGATAAGAAAGGTTTCTCGTTAAGCTTCAGTATTATAAAAAGAAAAATGTAAAGACTAATAACATTAATCATGTAAATGTAAGCAAAACCCATCACTGAAGAGCAGCAACTGCTTCTGCGATTCTCGGCCATCACATGGTCATGTGTGTGACCTTGCACCAGTGTCATTTTCCCAAGACCAGTAGCACAATGCCTGCTGAGGAACAGGCACATTTAATTACTTCTGTTGGCTCCTAGGGTTGACTCTTTGTGGTGGGTAATCCCTTCTCTACTCTTCTTTGCACGTTGCGTTTGTTACACAGCTCTTCGGCTCTCAGGATGCCTTATTACTGCATGAAAGGGGGTAGCATACACAGCCAGACACCTCTGTCCTCATTTCTCTGTCCGGCACTGAGAGCTACCATCTTTATATTGGCATTTTGTTGGTTTGATCATTTCAAATAACATTTCTTGATTTGTCCATGTGTATATATGTGCAATGTGGATTGAAGCCAGAGCTTCAACCATTGAGCTAGACTTCTAGCCCTTGAATACATTTTAATGTTTTATGGAATTGGCTATTTGTGTTGATAATTTGTGTTTCTATCATGTTACTGAACTACTTGTATTTCTTTTATAAATTCATAATTTGTGTTTCTATCATATTTCTTACTTTTTTCTTTTATTTTCTCCTAGCTCTTTTTTCTTTTTTTTATAATTTTGTCAGGTTTTTTAATTATTATTATTGATTTAGTTTATGTACGTGAGTACACTGTAGCTGTCTTCAGACACACCAGAAGAGGGCATCATATCCCATTACAGATGATTGTGAGCCACCATGTGTTGCTGGGAATTGAACTCAGGACCTTTGGAAGAGCAGTCAGTGCTCTTAACAAACAAACCATCTCTCCAGCCCCCCTTTTTATTAGTTTACTGCATGTATGTGGATGCTTCCCCTACATGGAGTTTGTGAACTACTTGCATGTAGTGCCTACAGAGGCCTGAAGAGGGCAGTGTATCTCTTGAAACTGGAGTTAAGTTGTGAGCTGCCATGTGGGTGGTTCGAATGGAACCCAGGTCCTCTGGAAGAACAGCCAGTGCTGGTTTGTTTGTTTGTTTGTTTGTTTCCTTGGTTGTATTTTGTTTTGTTTTGGTTTGAGTTTTTTTCCTGACTAAAACTATGATGTACTTCCCTCAACTTTAACAGCAAGAAGTTAGTTGCTTCCTTCTCCCAGTCCAGCTTTGACCTCTCCAGCTGTCACAGAAGAGCCTGGCATGCCTCAGATCCACAGGGTTTGGCAGGCTCTCCTTGTACCTGTCTCTGAACACCCCACTCAGGGAGACTGTACTTCCACAGTGAAGTACTTCTGCTTGAGGGAAAGAGCCTGACTCCCACTTAGACTTGACAGAAAATCAGACCAAGCCCTACCCGCCTCCCTGTGCAGAGGGAAGCCAGTGACCACCTCCAGGTTCACTCTGACACACAGTGAGCCACTGTCCACCCCTGGAAGCTTCATTCCTGCCCCCACATTCCCAACCCCCATCCCCACCCACCTACCAACCAACCCCTGCCCTCTGACCCAACCAGGAGTGTTGTATTTGGTTGCATTGGTTGTTTTAAAAAACCAATTTGACTTCTACTCACATTCCTCAAA
>NW_021612006.1:466-1387 GCF_004785775.1 Grammomys surdaster | reverse complement strand
ATTCTCAATTCACAAGTTCCCCACACAATAAATTCAGGGCCAATTGATAATGATAAAAGCTGCCCACCTAGATTCAACAAGTTACCCTAATTATTCTATCCCTGTATGATATTATAGCTCCTTGTGGCTGTTTAAAGCCACGCAGTATCTGAATTGTCCCGTTTATCCACCATTTTCCTTTCCTTCACCTGCTTCACACCTTGTCTCTCCAAATCTTAGCTCCACCTGCCTTTTCCCTGTCTAATCACAGGCTACTTGGTGTATTAATATTTAAATTAATTAGACAGGGAAAATTCTGCTACACTTTAATTTGTAATTTTACTTCCTTCAATAGGTATGTTACCCCCCAAACTCTTATTTTTCTTCCTTTTGCAGGTACTGAGGACTGAACATATAGACTTAAACATCATAACTGTGTTAGCTCTCCCATCTACCACCAAGCTTCAGGTTTTTCAACCACCGCTCTAGCTCATGTGATGCTCTTTAGGAAAGTGCACACATTAAACATTTCGAAATAGACAGCACTGATATTGAATGATAGCAAGGTTAAGATAACCTTCTTTGTCTTCAAGGAATCGATTAGAGACTTCTAGCATAAAAAGCAAGACTGGCTGATTAGGAAAAAACATACTCCCAAGGAAGGAAGAGGGCTGGAGGAAAGAGATGAGATGGAAAACCATTCTGCCGTAAAGAACCCGGTCTCTTCCTTCTCATGGCCACCCATCATGGTTTATCTTAATGGGGTTCTTGGTGAAACTTGGATCTTCACACTTATTGGCAAGTACTTTGTCAACTGAACCATTACCCGCAACTCTGTGTCTTTTCTATACATCATCTCTTTGCTATAGACAAAAGAGAATTGAGACATTTTCTCTCCCTACACCTTGGCAAAACTATGAAGATACTGTTTCCTTTTCCGGG
>NW_021612006.1:0-366 GCF_004785775.1 Grammomys surdaster | reverse complement strand
CCTGAGTTCCCTTTAGAGTAATACAGAGTAGCTTCAATTACAAGTGTCCCTGTGTGCATCCATTCATTTGTCCATTGCAACCACTCTACAGCTCAGCTGGACACTGCTCAACTGAACTCCACATATATTCTCTCCCTGTACAGCCCAAGAGAAAGCAGTGGATGCTCTCTGGAACATTCTAACTCCATTGCAGAGGCCCAGAACAGAATAACAATCACTGATATGCACAATGTATCTGAGGCTTAAGCTGGTGAGTCAAGCCCTCAACACCTACTTTTCAGGTTTCACCTCACAATCCAGGTTTTATTTTTACATGATAAAAGAAAACAGGAGACACCAGAACTTGTGAAATGTTGAAATAACTTT
>NW_021612005.1:372-7741 GCF_004785775.1 Grammomys surdaster | reverse complement strand
ATTTATTTATACATTTTAAGCATCTTAAAATATGTCAGGCCCTAGGTTGGGCTCTGGAGACGAAGTCAGTAAATATCAGAGCCTTCTAGTACCCAAGGCATCCTTGTGTAGTCATGCTGGATTGTGCCCCTTGGTTTTGGATCAGCTGTTACTGTCTTCTCTCGTGTTAGAGAGGCATATTCTTCAAAATATTCTAGGAAAAGAAAGAGGCAAGATAAATATGAGTCAGTATCACCTGAAGATCTTTTCTTTATCCTTCCTTGATGGATAGTTTAGCTGGGGAGGAAAATGTTCATTGAGGATGATACTCACTTTCCCTGCTTTTGAAAACGTTGTTCCAGTAGTAGTATCTACATCTAGTAGCATTCTAGCTCTTGATTATTTGAATGTGTATGTCCTTTCCACTTGGATTTTTTAAAAAGTTCTTAAACTGTGTGTGTTGGGCGCGGGGGGGGGGGGTGCAATATTCTTATGGATGTCAGAAGACAGCTTTGTGGGGTTGGTTCTCTCCTCTTCTGCCTCAGCATGGGATCCAGAGGTCAGACTCGGGTCGTCAGGCTCACCTGGCACGTACTTCACACTGACCACCTCACCAGATCCCTCTTGAGATGTTTTTAGTTGTTTTGTCCTTGGCATTCTAACTTGCATTCCTTATGCCAAGTACTTAGGACCTGACCAGATGCTCAGGTCCCAGAATTCTGACTCCATTTCCATGTTATCTCTCTAGAATGATTATTTCGTTGTTATCTCAGGATCCCTGGGGGATTCTTCACTATCTTGAACACTATTCCCCTTTTTATCTATTGTAGGCTTAATTTTAAGGCCTTTTCTCTGTCTTCCCTTTCTGTATTAAACTTCTCAGGATGGACTTAGGTTGTTATAGCTTTTCTTTTATTTGCTGTACTGTTTGTTTCTGTCTGTCCCAGTGGAGTCCTTCTCTAGCTGCCCAGTGGTCCTTAGCTGATGATCCTGTTTTCTTTGTTTGTTTGTTTGTTTGTTTTTGTTTGTTTTAAAATTAAAAAAAACCAAATCATAGTTTTTACTTATTCACACTGGGGTTATAAACACAAAAAGGCAGGACGTGGGGAAGCGGATGACACTGGAGTGTGGGTGTTCAGGGGAGTACAGGTATCTTTCAGAATATGGTATCAGCTGGGTAGAGGTTCAGGGGACAGGTCACTATGACTCTGCCTATGATTCACTTGTCCTTATCTAAGTTGGTATTGTCTGCCAAGACTATCTATTTACAAGGTCTATGACTACTCAGGCTGGTAAATTTCCACAAAAGCTGCCTGTTTATAATAGCTTATAGCCATCTGTTTCAATGTTTTCCCACAGAGAGAGACCCAAGACTTGGTGTTAGTACACGTGTATGATAGGCCTATTGCTGATTTTAGGCCTATGGTTGATTTTAGGCCTTCAGTGTATAAGCAGGGCTGCCCCTGACATCTTCTCCCTTCTCTAAGTATAGAAGGGCTGTGGTGATTCTAATCTTTCGAAGGCAGGGATAGAGGTCTGACCTCCACTAATTGAAGGGAACTTTGTAATGGTTCTGGGATGATCCTGTTTTTAAAGAGTGAATCATGGGGCTGCAGAGATGATTCAGTGGCTAAGAGTAGTGGCTGTTCTTCCAGAGGTCCTGAGTTCAATGACCAGCAACCAGTGGCTCACAACTGTCTAAAATGGGCATGCAAGGGTATATATACATAGAGCACATGCCCCCCCCCCCAACACACACAGAGGCTCTTTGAGGGGTGAGGAACTGGGCCTGTGCTAGATGGCAGGGACAGTGGAGGAGTGGGGTTCTACTACAGTTCAGAGGCTCATTGCACTCTGCTGTCGGCCTCACACCTTACTCCTCCTTAGGCACTCAGTTACTTTTATGGTTTTGGTTGTGAGATTGCTGTGGCTGCACACATGAAAGTCACAGTTGGCTTCTGTCCTCCTGATTAGATGGACTCTTTTTAAATGCTCTCTTATTTTCTTTTAACTTCCATTTCATTTCATTTATCTATATTTTTATTTTGAGACAGGATCTGATTATATCTCTGTTGTCCCGGAACTCACTATTTAGACCAGGCTGGTTTTGAATGTACAGAGATCTATCTGCCCCTGCCTTCCAGGTGCTGGGATTAAAGATGTGTGACACCACACCTGGCTGTCTGTTTTTTTTTTAAAGAAGCTCTATTGTTGTTGTTGTTGTTGTTCAAAACAACAAAGTACCTCACCTGCAGAGCTTTCCTCTACAGACCCAAAGCTGCAGCTCTCATAATTTTGGGCAGGGCCCCTAGCCCTTGGGGCCATTCATTGGCTAATGTCTTGTTGAAATGTTATGTTAAGTCGTTCTGATCTCAGTGTTCCTACTGACTGGGTAAGTCTAGACCTTCTGTGTGCTACCCCTATCTAGAAAAGCTTCTCATTTTCAGTTTTGTGTTTAGAGTTATTGGTTGTTTGAGGAGATGTAAGGATGGAGTGACATTTATGCAATTCTAAGCTAGAATCTTTTCTTTCCTTAACAGATGCAGCAGCTTTTTTACGAGAATTATGAACAGAACAAGAAAGGGTACATTAGAGACCTCCATAGCAGTAAAATCCACCGAGCGATCACCTTACACCCCAACAAAAACCCACCCTACCAGTACAGGCTACACAGTTACATGCTCAGCCGCAAGATCGCTGAGCTGCGCCATCGCACAATCCAGCTCCACCGGGAAATCGTCCTGATGAGCAAGTACAGCAGCACAGAAATCCATAAGGAAGACCTCCAGCTGGGCATCCCACCCTCCTTTATGCGCTTTCAAGCCCACCAGCGAGAGGAGATCCTGGAATGGGAGTTTCTGACTGGGAAATACTTATACTCAGCCACTGATGGCCAGCCTCCCCGGAGAGGGATGGACTCGGCGCAGAGGGAGGCCTTGGATGACATTGTCATGCAAGTGATGGAGATGATCAATGCCAATGCCAAGACCCGGGGCCGCATCATCGACTTCAAGGAGATCCAGTATGGTTACAGACGTGTGAACCCCATGTACGGGGCTGAGTACATTCTGGATCTGCTGCTCCTGTATAAGAAGCACAAAGGGAAGAAGATGACGGTCCCCGTGAGGAGGCATGCGTACCTGCAGCAGACCTTCAGCAAGGTCCAGTTTGTGGAGCACGAGGAGCTGGATGCCCAAGAGCTGGCAGACAGGATCAACCAGGACTCTGGATCCCTGTCGTTCCTGTCTAATTCCCTGAAGAAGCTTGTTCCCTTCCAGCTTCCGGGATCCAAGATGGAGCACAAAGAGCCCAAAGAAAAGAAGATAAACATTCTGATCCCTTTGTCTGGGCGCTTCGACATGTTTGTGAGGTTCATGGGGAACTTTGAGAAGACATGTCTCATTCCAAGTCTGAACGTGAAGCTGGTCATTCTGCTTTTCAATTCTGACTCTAACCCTGACAAAGCCAAGCAGGTTGAACTGATGCGAGATTACCGAGTCAAGTACCCGAAGGCTGACATGCAGGTTCTGCCTGTGTCAGGAGAGTTCTCAAGAGCACTGGCCCTAGAAGTAGGCTCTTCCCAGTTTAATAATGAGTCTTTACTCTTCTTCTGTGATGTGGACCTGGTGTTTACAGCGGAGTTCCTACAGAGGTGCCGAGCCAACACAGTGCTGGGGCAGCAGATCTATTTCCCAATCATCTTTAGCCAGTATGATCCAAAGATTGTTTATAGTGGGAAGGTTCCCAGTGACAACCATTTTGCCTTTACTCAAAAAACTGGCTTCTGGAGAAACTATGGGTTTGGCATTACTTGTATTTATAAGGGAGATCTTGTCAGAGTGGGTGGCTTCGATGTCTCCATCCAAGGCTGGGGGCTGGAGGATGTAGACCTCTTTAACAAGGTTGTCCAGGCAGGGTTGAAGACATTCAGGAGCCAGGAGGTTGGAGTCGTTCACATCCACCACCCAGTCTTCTGTGACCCTAATCTGGATCCCAAACAGTATAAAATGTGCTTGGGGTCGAAAGCGTCAACATTTGGGTCCACACAACAGTTGGCTGAAATGTGGCTAGAAAAGAATGACCCCAGTTACAGCAGAGGCGGCAGCAACGGCTCTGCCAGGACAGCCTGACTCCAGCCCCACTGCGAAGGACGCTTTTAATTGCCTAATTTATTTTTAAAAACTTTTTTGTATAATCAGTTTTTGAAGTCCATACAAGGATATATTTTCCAAGTGGTTTTCTTACACAGGACTCCTTTAAGATTGAGCTTTTTGAACAAAAATGTGATCAATATTTGCCTTTGAACACACCTTGCTGAACACTATGTAGCACTTGCTTAATCCTGACTTGAAGCACACCCGATGAACAAAACTTTTATATGAAAATTTTTTGGTTTTTGGTTTTTACATTTCTTTTTCAGACTACGTCCCTTTCTCTGTTGTCCAAAGGGAGGAAAAGAGAACATTCCTAAGAAGTATTATCATCGTGATAAGAACACTGTAACCCTGGCCGATGTTCTGTTGAGACTGTTAACCTGACTCTGGTAAACATTCTGCTGTGACTGTTAACCTGTTACCTTTGCACAAATTCCACCTTTTTCCTTTTTTTTTCTCCATCAGTTTTTTTTTTTTTAAAGCCATCTTGAGTTCCAGTCACAAAGTAAGGAGACATGATAGTAGTTCTGTCATCACTCTCCCCAGGACAGCTTTACAAATTTTTATCCCCACTGTGTTCCACCCACTGCGGTCACACAGGCTATTCCAAGCGGGTGATGGAGGGAAGCACAGATGTACTGACCCCACTGAAATCCCGCGGCCTAAAGGGACCTGGCACTGAAGTCCAAGAAGGACTTGTCATTTTCTCTGCCCTGACCTTTCTCTTTAGAGGGTACAGTATTATTTAAGGTGACAGAATGGCTGTTAGCACTGTAACAAATGCAAGCTAAACAGACAAACCCCTGATGGAATGTGAGGGAAGCTGGGGCTTTGCGCTCTGTCCTGGGCTGTGGATGGAGACGACTGCTTCATTTTTTAATACTGGTCTTTCTATCTTGTTATCTGAAATACCTTTAATTTATTTAATACCCATTGTTTAGATCTCTGCCTTTTTGAGTACTTGTCAGTTACTAGTATTTATGTGTACCATGAGTGTGGTTAGAATGTTTTATTTGCAGTAAACTGATCTCCAAAGATTTCCTTTTGAAAACACTTTTTCTTCATCCTTAATTTTTACATTCCCGTCTTACTAAAGATTAAGTGTTCTTTGATAATTTTGGTGCTCATGTGTTTTGGGGACAAAGGTGAAATGAGTTTGTTGTTATACCAGAGTGTTTTGTTTTCAACTCACAGATCCAATGTGCCTTAATAATTTGTTTTCATTTAGAGTTCAGACAGTTGATAGATTTGCCATTTTTAATATACATTGTTGGAGATCTGCTTATTTGTAAATAGCCTATTGCACATTCGAACAAATAAACCAGTGGACAGTATTTTTCTATTGTACTTTGCAGACCCGTTTTGTCTCATTATTTTTGTGTTGGTTGAAGACTTGAGTTACATTTGGAGAGTAAAACACTGAGGCACAGACTTCCGGCCTTTGCAGTTCCTGAGTCAGTGCTTCTGGGACTGTACGGGGGAGTGGCGTGGAGTGGACTCCTCAGGGAGGGGCTGCTGAGTCCTGTGTGAAGACCGGAGGGCTTCAGAGCAGGCCAAGGCCCCTGTCTGGCTCCTGGCTACAGATGCACTTTCATCAGCCCAGGGGATCACCTGCTAAGCAGTATCCCATGTAAAACCAGCAACACTAATGGCTTAGGGTTTTAGGCTCAGGCTAGCCAGATAAAAACTTGCACATCAGTTGCTATAGAATTCAGAAGTCAAAAAGTGACCTCTGGTGCTGTTAGCAAGGTTCTGTAGATGACAGTTACACCCTGAGAGAGGCATCCACAGTGTGAAGACACTTAAGTCCAGAATAATGACATCATGCTCACAGAATTGCTGTAATCTGCCTAGTTGCCATTCAGTCTGTGCAGGTTGCTGGGTTTGCTTGTCTTATTCTCATGGAGGAAACCAGAGCCATCTATACTCTCCAGTGAGAAAGAGCATCACCTACAGCTTGAGGTAGCTGCACATCATCTGTGCACTGGTGTTCTCACACCTCAGCGTATGCCTTGGGGCAGGGGACAAACAGAGCAGAGTGCCCCCTTGTCAGACTTGCTCCTTCCTCCTCTACCCCCACTCTACTACACTTCTTAGTGACATTGGTCTCCCCTGCTCCCCAGCTATCTTTCAGAATGCTGTTGGCCCCTTTCCCAGTGCCATACCTTTGCTAAAACCTGTGGTATCTGCTGTCCCCCAAGTTCAGCTCTTGTCCCACCACTCCGTGATGTCTCCAGAAGTATTTTCATTAATTCCTCCTGTCCCAGGCCCTCAGTGGGCACACTGCCTAGTGACCTACTCAGGACACCTCCTGTAGCCACACCAGCTCTGTCTCAGCATTGTGGGCTGGTAGGCTCTGCCACTCTGAAACACCCTAGTATCTACACAAATGCCTTCGTCCCTTCCATCCGAGCAGATGTGACTAGCTGGACTCAACCCTTTTCTCAGGTCATTTCTCTGTCATTAGAGCTCCTGGAAGTTATACCTGGGCTTCTCGGTGTTGCTGGTTCCCTGGAGTTTTGGGAACTGTGCCTCCTAGTCTTCCCAACAGAATTCCCACCAAATCCTATAGTCATTGCATGTGCTGAGGCATGCTACCCTCACCATGGACCCAGAAATATTACCCTGGAGCCCGAGGAAAGCTTAGTTCATGCCTTTGTTTCTCACTTGCCAATACTTTGTTCTATTTGGCTTGCTTTGAGACAAGATCCCACTGTATGACTGACTTGAAACTCACTCTGTAGACCAGGCTGGCCTCAATTCAGAGATCGCCTATCTCTGCCTCCTGAGAGCTGGGATTAAAGGCATGTGCCAGCAAGCCTAGCTGTGTTACCTTATTTTTAATAAAATGTAAAAATGTATCAAGAGATTAGAATGGCCTATATATACTAGGCACATTTTTAAATTTTTGGTAATTTTTTAAAATTAAGAATGTGGGTGGAGTTAAGGTGCAGGGAAGAGATCATTGTGCAGGAAGGCATGCAGATGGAAGCTTCTCTCCCCATCCACCCACCCACCCATCCACCCATCTGTCCATCCATCCACCCATCTGTCCATCCATCCACCCATCCGTCCATCTATCCACCCATCCATCCACCCATCCGTCCATCCATCCACCCATCTGTCCATCCATCCACCCATCCATCCATCCACCCATCCGTCCATCCATCCACCCATCTGTCCATCCATCTACCCATCCATCCATCCACCCATCCATCCATCCACCCATCTGTCCA
>NW_021612005.1:0-272 GCF_004785775.1 Grammomys surdaster | reverse complement strand
CCATCCATCCTCTATCCATCCACCCATCCATCCATCCTCTATCCATTCACCCATCCATCCATCCATCCATCCATCCACCCACCCATCCACCCATCTGTCCATCCACCCATCTGTCCATCCACCCACCCATCCATCCATCCTCTATCCATCCACCCACCCATCCACCCATCTGTCCATCCACCCATCTGTCCATCCACCCACCCATCCATCCACCCATCTGTCCATCCACCCATCCGTCCATCCATCCACCCATCCATCCATCCACCCATCCA
>NW_021612004.1:1264-2253 GCF_004785775.1 Grammomys surdaster | reverse complement strand
AACCTAGTTTTGCCGGGCAGTGGTGCCACACACCTTTAGTCCCAGCATTTGGGAGGCAGAGGCAGGTGGATTTCTGAGTTCGAGGCGAACCTGGTCTACAGAGTCAGTTCCAGGACAGACAGGGCTATACAGAGAAACACTGTCTCGAAAAACCACCCCCCCACCCCGCGATTTGGCGCCCTTTTGCTCTGGTGCATGCTTTCATAGCTTGTTACTTCCGGGAGCGCCGGGTGCCAGCGCCATCTTGTAATGGCGAATGCTGTCACTGCTCACCACTGCTCCCAGCTCTTAATGTTTCTTAAAAAACATAAGAGAAGCCAGTGGTGCCTTTAATCCCAGCACTTGGGAGGCAGAGGCAGGTGGATCTCTGAGTTCAAGAGAAATAGCCTGGTCTACAGAGTGAGTTTCAGGACAGCCAAGGCAACACAGAGAAACCCTGTCTCGAAAAACTAACACCCCCCCCAAAACAAAACCACAAGAGAAACATTGAAAGAATGTGCTTTCAGTTACCCAACACATGCGATGCCTTTTTCAACCCAGACAAAATCATCTCCAAATGAATCACAACCACAATGTTTCCTGTGAAGAGTTCTTGTAGACTAGAGAACCTAACCCTGTCTTCCATTAGCATCCTGACAAGGATGATTCTCTACACAAGACCCCGCTCCAAATGCTCTGTGCAGACTCAGCTCAGAGAGTGTCAGATGACACTGATGGGTCCAGGAATGGCTAACACCAAGAGGGACATCGCATGTGGCTGCATCAAGATGCTGGTTCCCAACCAGCCCTGAGTACCACCCACCTCAACAGCTGCAGTTCCTCACCTTTGTGGGCAGTGCGCATATACCAGCCATGTTGCAACTTCAGAGCTTGCCTCAGTTCCCTCAATATTCAGCAGTGAGGTCTAAGAACAGCACACTGAATCACTTAAACCTGCTCAAGTGCATGGAACCTGCAAGGAGATTCCCAGAAAAACCCTCCTCTTCTGA
>NW_021612004.1:0-1164 GCF_004785775.1 Grammomys surdaster | reverse complement strand
TGATTGGCCAGTGAATGTGTCAGAACAACATATCTTCCCTTACACTGGGCACACTGAACCTGGGTTTATCTTGACTTTGTTTCCAATGCTGCCTCTTGGCTGGTGCTGGGCTTCAGGGGAATGCTGAGACACTGCTTGGGGATGGGAAAAGCAGTCTGAGATGAGGGGCGACCCCAGAGCTAGTTCGGGGGTTCCTGGGCCTTCCAGTTGGTCGGGCCTCAGGGGGATCACTCACTCTTGGACATGGAGGCACCACTGGGTGTCACCAAAGAGCCAAGAACCGAGTTGGGGGCCCTCAGGCACCAGAGGAATAGGGAGTTCCAGCTCAGCTCAGCAGGGTTGGTCCTTAGCTTGGCAGAGGCAGGCTGGAAGCACAAATGGAACTTCCAAGGGAGAGCTATGCTGCAGGTCTTCAGGGGAAGAAGACCTTGTGCACATTCTCCATGGTGGTGAGAGATGAAAGAGACAGTCCATGGTTCTAACTGATTATTGACTGTTTATGCTAGAAAATCAATCCACACCCTTTTCTAGGGTCTGACCTGAGATTAAATACCTTCTGCAGGAAGGCATTTCTGGGAAGGCTAGCTTAATGGCCAAGCCCTCAGGGCCTCTCAATAGCATGGAGGTCTCTCTTCTGGGCCTACATGACCACAGGTCACATAGGCTGGGAACATGGTAAATGTTCCAGGTCAGGGGTCTAGTGGGCAGCAGGGAATCACCTAAGTCTCAGGGTTTGCCCACCTAGTCTCCCTGGTGTCAGCCCATTCTACCAACCATGCTTCTTGGCTACTTTTTATATCCCTCGTGAATCTCAAGTGACATGGACCTCCCTCAGGATTAGAGTTCTGAAGCTACTCACCATAGTGGTTCCTGGAACAGGCTTCTATTCAAGATGAACACCTTTTCCACATCTGCAGTGCTATGAATTTTCATAGCAATTATTCTCGTTTCCCAATAGCCTATACATCTGACTTCCCAGCCAGCCCTTGGGAGGCTCCAGCACTCCTCCACCTGACCTCTGCTTAGCTGCCTGCTCCTCCCTTTTGTGGGCAGTGACCTTGTGCTCAAGGTCAGGACTTCCCTTCTTTCCTGTGCTTCCAGCACTGCACTCAGGAGGCATTCCCCCTCATTCCATCTACAATCAAGCATATTACTAATGCTGCA
>NW_021612003.1:0-1840 GCF_004785775.1 Grammomys surdaster | reverse complement strand
TCAGGCAAGGTCTGAAGTCAGGTCCTGGTAAGTGCAGGATCAGTGCTTACAGAGGGGGGTTGGAACAAGTACCTGAATAGTCTGAGCTGGAATGGTGAGTTCTCCCCCAGGGCTGGGTGAGGTGAGATTCCTCTTGGAGGAGAGGCACAAATGCTAATGGGGTGCAAACCACTCCTGAGATCTGGAAAGGTCTGACCTAGACCGGAAACACATTTTAACCTTGAGGAAAATTCACTGGCCAGTCAGGCCTCCAGGTGGATCAGCCAGTCAGACAAAGAGGCAGGATCTTCCAGTTCCTCTCTGCAAGTTTGCTGCAACTGTGCAGGCTTTGGTGTTTCTCTGCTTCCTGCTCTGAGCTGTGCTGTTGTGTGCTGTGAGAGGACACCAGGGAAGCTCTGAAATCGAGACATGGTGAGCACAGAAAAATAAATGCCCACAATGGGGAGGAGCAGGTCTTTGAGCAGTGGGAGCTGGTTTGGTGGGTCCTCTCTGGGGCTGGAGGGAAACCATCAGCCAGATGTGACCACCCATGTGGTCCCTTGTGGTGCTCCTCACTTGCCAAATCTGGTCGTGACCTATGAATAACTTTACTATCATTGCTAATTCTGAATTGGCCCAAAACATTTGGATCATTGGCTTGCTTGGAGAAACATGAGTGGTTTCTTTGAGTCTGCCGCACATGTTTCTAAACACTTTTTCTTTTACAGTATAGATTAAGAAGACAGGTATATATCTAATAGGTCTGCTTTTACATGCTACTTGTTTTTGTTTTGTTTAGTTTTTGTCAATTTTTTTGTTGTAGTTGTTTATAGTTCTTTAAATGTTTACTGTTTTGATTATTATGTGGCAAAGGAACTTTTCTTTTGTCTAATCTATTTGGTATTTTCAATGCTTCCTTACTGTTATAGGCATCTTCTTCTTTAGCAACTTTTTCTTTTTTCTTTTCTTTTGGGGGGTTTTTTTTTTTTTTGAGACAGGGTTTCTCTGTGTAGCCCTGGCTGTCCTTGGAACTCACTCTGTAGACCAGGATATCCTCGAACTCTGGAGCTAAGAAATCCACCTACCTCTGCTCCCCAAGTGCTGGGATTAAAGGCGTGCTCCACCACTGCCCGGCATAGTTTAGGAACTTTTTAATTTATGATTTCATTGAAAATATTTTCCAGACTTTTGAGCTGATATTCTCTTTTTCTCTTCCAATCATCTCCAGTTTTTTGCCTTTTCATTTGTTGCAGTGTCCCTAGTTGCTTATTTCCACGATACTGTTACATTCAACATTTTTGTTTTTCACCAATATGTCCATTTTTTCTATTTATCTTCCCTTCCTGTTCTGTGGGTGAACCTTGACTCTGTAGTTGTCATCTGCCTTATGGGATTTAGCAAATGCTTAAGTCATTCCCCGCATGCCCCACCTGCTGCTGTTGTCAGGTGTGCTTTGTATTCAGGGACCACCAGGAACAGCCACTCTCTATGTTTGTTCCCTGTCTCTGTTCTCTGCACATGCCTCTTTATTCTCTGTCTCTACCCTCATCACTCTCTCTCTCTCTGCTCACTGTCTGTCTGTCTGTCTGTCTGTCTGTCTGTCTCTCTGTCTGTCTGTAGGTCCTCTTGTGTACCTTTTTTTTCCCCCAGATTCTGACTCCTCTCACTTCCCCCAAACATGCTCTTTTACAAAATATCTGTTACATGTTTTGATTTCTAATGACCTGCTGCCAGAGCATAGCTTTTATTTCTTGATGACATATTTTCCTTGACGTTATTTATTGTATTCCTATGCTGGTATCTATGTATCTGGGTTTGAGAGAAATTGATGCCACATAAATGTTCTGGTTCCATATAATCA
>NW_021612002.1:1006-1286 GCF_004785775.1 Grammomys surdaster | reverse complement strand
ACCTTAGGTTGTGGGGTTGTGTTTTTACCCAAATACTGAGTAGCTGGCACTACTTTAGATTCTGTAAGTTGATGTCGTTGGCTCATCCCTATAGGTACTGTCCCTTGATCTGGTGCCCCTAGGGCTGTTGTCATAGATTCTGTTATTTGATGATGTAATGGTGTCATCTCTGTAGGATTCTTCTTTTGTGGCCAGGTAACAGAGGTCAACCCCATAGGTTCTTTCATTTTGTGTCTCTCTCTGCCTCTCTGCCTCTCTGCCTCTCTGCCTCTCTGCCTCT
>NW_021612002.1:0-906 GCF_004785775.1 Grammomys surdaster | reverse complement strand
AAAGGCATGCACCACCACTGTCCAGCTCATCCTGCTTTTGTCTACAACCCAATATCGCCTGCCCAGAGGTGATACAACCACAATGAACTGGGCCCTCCCACATCAGTGATAAGTCAAGCAATACCCCCACAGACTTGCCTGCAGGCCAACCTTATGAAGAAATTTTCTCAATTAAGATTTCCTTTTCCCAGATATATCTAGGTTTGTGTCAAGTTGACAAAACCAGCCAGTACAGCTATGTAGTGAATTAGAGACCAGCCTGGGCTACATGAAACTCTGTCTCTAAGTAAATATTTGAATGGAATGTGGCTGGTGCTGTAGTTCAGTGGTAGACCACTTGACTAGCATGTTCAGTAAGCTAAATTCAATACACACACACACACACACACACACACACACACACACACTGCTATAGATCAATGGTATGACATAATGCTTAGCACAAGCAAGTTTCCAGCATCCAAAATTTAAAAAAAAAATATGTGCTGGAGAGATGGCTTAGTGGCCAAGAGCATTTGTTGCTCAATGCAAAGAACCTAGGTTCAGTTCCCAGCATCCACATGGCAGTTCACAACTGTCTCTAACTCCAGTTCTAGGAGACCCAATGCCGATTACTAGCCTCCATGATCACTAGGAAAACATGTTATACACACACATGCATTTATGGACATAAAATCGAAACTAAATCTTTAAAAATAAAGATTAATTAATTAATTAATTAATTAAAAACAAAAGGCTAAAGCCGGGAGGTGGTGGTGCTTGCTTCTGAGTTCAAAGCCAGCCTGGTCTACAGAGTGAGTTCTAGGACAGCCAGGGCTACAGAGAAACCTTGTCTCAAAAACAAAAACAACCAACCAATCAACCAACCAAATAACCAAAAAGGCTACTGATGGCTCAGCACATAGA
>NW_021612001.1:744-1062 GCF_004785775.1 Grammomys surdaster | reverse complement strand
GGATTTTAAATATCCTAAACTTTGTGTTGTTAACCTAAACTTTTTATACCTATCTTGATTTAAATCAAACTTCCCCTACTCTGTAAACTCTGAAGGCTTCTTTAACTTACACAAAAAGAGAGACCATCTTTTGAAGTTGTGATTTAGAACACATCTCATGCCAGTTTCAGTAGAAAGTAGGTAAAGCACTTGACTGACGAAAAAGTTCCTTATGTGGCAGTAACTTTTGTGTTTGTCTGTGTTTTGTGTATGTCTGTGTTTACGCTCCCTCTCTCTCTCTCTCTCTCTCTCTCTCTCTCTCTCTCTCTCTCTCTCTCT
>NW_021612001.1:0-734 GCF_004785775.1 Grammomys surdaster | reverse complement strand
TCTCTCTCTCTCTCTCTCTCTCTCTCTCTCTCTCTCTCTCTCTCTCTGTGTGCTTGTGTGTGTGTGTGTTTGTGTGTGTGTGCATGTGTGTATGTACTTGAGGATGCCTGAGTTGGGAATTTTATAGTCTTGTTTACATGGTGTGAGAGATCAATTTATATCAAAGGGATAGATATAGCAAATCCATAGAGGATGATTTGCATAATGGTGTCTCTCATTCCTGAGCATGCTCCATGAATCTGTATATAATCACATGACTCACACAGAATATTAGTTCCAATCAGTATCTTAGGTTTTCTTCAAGGATCCTTTTAATGGAATTCAGATCCTCTGGTTTGCATGGCCACCACAAATACCTGAACTACCTTCCTTATCTCATTTGAAGAAATGGTTGTATGGCAATGTGTCTTACATTTCTATATTTAGTCTTTCCCATTCTTTTTTCTTTTTCTTTTTTTTTTTGTTTATTTGTTTTTTGAGACAGGGTTTCTCTGTGGAGCCCTGGCTGTCCTGGAGCTCACTTTGTAGACCAGGCTGGTTTTGAACTCAGAAACCTGCCTGCCTCTGCCTCCCAAGTGCTGGGATTAACGGTGTGTGCCATCACTGGCGGCACCTTTCCCATTCTTAGATTTCTCAGAAATACTCCGTGAATCCAACACTGTTGATGCAGTGGCAAGATGAATACGTGTGGGCTGGCACACTAGTCAGCCTTGAGAGGATATCTGTATTCTTTG
>NW_021612000.1:0-2300 GCF_004785775.1 Grammomys surdaster | reverse complement strand
AAGCTCTTTATAGTACTCACATATAATATGAATACATGTGAGCCACCTTAGCTATGTGAAAGATATATTTAGAACAGCACTGAATTTGAACAATAACAGGAAAGAAGTAGTGGAGAGAGACTATCATAATCATGGTATGGAGTGCTAGATTCTTCAAACCAGTTTTACTTTGTTTTTTAAATTTAACACCATCAATGCTACCTGAATTTTTTTCCTGTTCACAAGCCTCTTAAGACACCACTATATTGTGCTCTGAGCAAGTTACAGTGCAATCTTCCTGAAGCAGAAAATGAATCAATTGAGAGTAAACAGTCTCTCAAAAGTCACCTTCTTAGAAAGAACCAAGGCTAAATATGCCATTCAACTTGAGATATCTGTATATCTAGTATCTATAGTCTCCTGGGGATTTAAACTTACACTACAAATAAGGAAAGATATGATCAACGTTTTAAAGTTTCATTCCTGACCTGACATGGTCAGGGTGAGTGTGGGAAGGACTAGCAGTAATCCACGTTACACTGGAGCAGGATAAATGGTTGTTCTTGACTGATCTTCTCACCAACCTGGCCCCTCTGTCCACTAGCAGACAGTACTCACTGGTCATAGGTGGCCTGTGGTCTAATTTGTTTACAGATAGCTCCATGGAAACCCTAGGATTCTACCAGATACTGGTAGGGTGGGAGAGAAAATGATGTCATGAATCAGGGAGTAGCGAATAGGAAGGTAAGATTCTGAGGTAAAAGAAATGAATGTGTGGAGAAGATTACAGTAGACCAACAGAAGCCACGAAGGCTGAGGTTTTAGCTGGTTAAAGGAAGTTATAGCTTGTTGTGGTTCTCCCTCTTCCTATGACTTTCACCCTAAAAGATCATGGCAACACTTTTATAAAATTCATTGATGAAGATGTTCTGGGCAGAAGTCCTGCAGACACTAAGAGACCAGATCTGTCAGCCATCCAGCAAAGATCTCAATCAACATAGTTGGGGAAACCAAGATACTCTATGACAAAACCAGATGTAAACAATACCTTCCCACTAACCCATCCCTACGGAGGCTACCAGAAGGAAAAGTCCATTAAAATTAGTTTAACTATACTCAAGAAAAAAACAAAAGATAAATAATTTCATACCATTAAAATCAATAGAAGGCAAACACACACACGTGTGTGCACAGACACACACATACACACACACACTCAACCAAGACTCAAATCAAAATCAACCAAGACTAATATCAAAATAACAGGAATTAATAATCATTGGTCATTAATGTCTCTCACCATCAATGGAGTCAATTCCCCAACACAGGCTAATATAATCATTGCATAAAAATAATCCATCAATACAATAGATGCAAATATTTAAGGAACAATCAAGACACTGAACACAATCAAAGAACAAGCAAGGCAATAAACAACTGACCTTAATACTACCATGTAATTAAAATGGTATAAAGCAAAAAGGAGGATGGGAACGAAACGAGGTTTCTAGGTGGGAATGAGGAACCAGGATAACATTTGAAATATAAATAAATAAAATATATCCAATAAAATATTTATTGCCATTAAACTAATCCTAATTTACAACCTTACCTTAAAAAAAATATCCCTCCATCATGCTGTATACAAGAAACAAATGTCACCAGGAAAGATAGTCATTATCTAAGAATAAAGGGCTAGAAAAAGCATGAACCCAAGACATAAAGTACAGTAGCCATTCTAATATCAGTAAAATAGACTTTCAACTGAAAGCAAACAAAAGAGACAGAGAAGGACACTTCACACTAATCAAAGAAAAAGTTTACCAAGAGCACATCTCAGTTCCAAACATCTATCCTCCAAAAGCAAATGCACCAACATTCATAAAGGAAACATTAATAAAGCTTAAATTACACATTGAACCACGCACATTAATAGTGGGAGACCACAACACCCCACTCTCATCAGTGAACAGGTCTTCAAGACAGAAACTAAACAGGGAAATAATGAATCTAATAGAGTTATGATTCAAATGGACCTAACAGGTATCTATTGAATATATTACCCTAACACAAAAGAATGCACCTTCTTCTCAGCACCTCATGGAAAATTTACCATATAATTGGTCACAAAGCAAACTTCAACAGATACAAGAAGACTGAAATAACCCCATGCATATTATCAGATCATCGTGGATTAAAGCTGGACTTCAACAACTACAAAAACTACAGAAAACTCGCATATTTGTGGAAGCCTCCCTTTTAGCCAACTACCTACAAGAGATAATGGAAAAAAGAAGAATAAGGAGGAAGTAGAAATGATT
>NW_021611999.1:0-1410 GCF_004785775.1 Grammomys surdaster | reverse complement strand
ATGACTTGCCCTAATTTCTCTGTGGAAACCTACTTCTTGTTCTGGAGTCGCTGGGTAAACGGGAACGGCAGTTTAACTTTCTGAAAACTTGTACATGGCTTCTCAGAGGCCTACCCCATTTTATACCATCAGCAATATGTAAAGTTGCTCATTTCCTCCAACCCTCCTTGAAGATGATTTTAACTCAAACCAAATAATTTTTGAATGACAGCTTTTACAGAGTGCTACAGACAGAACACAGGGTGATTGCTTTCAACTATCAGAACCCTAAAGGGCTGTCTGATGCCGACCTGGTCTAGCACCTCACCTTAGGTATGGGCCTTCTGCTAGATGCAGATGCAACACCAAGCAACTCAGTCTCTCAAATAGTAATACCCAGGACAAACTCCAAGGCTAAAAATAACTGAGTCAAACTAAGGCAGAGTTAGAAAGAAAATGGTAAGAGGTAATGAGGAAGACAAACTAGGATGCTGAGAAGATGCAATGAGCCCCCTGCAGGCAGTCACTATCCACCAAGAGCAGAGAAGGGACACAGACCCTTAGCCAGCCTTGTTGACTCTCGGGCACACGGATATGACACAGCAGCCTCCTATTCACCTCCATGTACAACAGTGTTTTGTTTTCCTAAAAATGATCCCATTATGGGTTAACAGTTTTCTCTCTATATCCAGTTTCAATAGTGATAAACAGTTTTCCTCTACCAATGGCTGACAATCTGACTTTACAGCATTATCTGTCTCCTTTTGTTCTATTGAGCTAGGTAGAGCAGCATGATGACAGGCTGCTTTGTTTGATGTTTCCTTGATGCAAAGTGAATTGACAGAGGACTTTCTCATTGAAGCTTGCCTCTATTATTGTGCAAGATGTTTGCTGACCAAGTAAATACATGTATACATACATACATACATACATACATACATACATACATATAAACACATATATGTACAAAAAAATCAGTGCATGCATTAATATATACACACAGACACAGACACACACACACACACACAAACATAAACACACATACCCCAATCAAAAGTTTGCTGTTTTTCAGCACATTTCATGTCACTTGAGGAAGTAGTGGGACCTAAGCTGTGTAGTAGGCTCTTAGACAAACCCAGGCTCTGCTGCCCAGGCCTGTACTTAATTCTGTTCCAGAAACTGTTTCCAAACAGATAGTTGCTGATCCTACAAGTAAACCACAAGCTCTGCACACATATGTGGGTCCACACAACACTCAAGAGCCTAAGAAAGAGAGTTGCAAGAACATCCTCCACCAAGCTCCATGTTGAAATTTCATATTCTACTATCTAAACCTACCTTGGCTAATTCTCAGAAGACCCTGGTAGCACCATTAAAAAAAAACAGTTAATCATGTTTATTATCCATGAACGTTACAACACATTACAGTTC
>NW_021611998.1:904-1416 GCF_004785775.1 Grammomys surdaster | reverse complement strand
ATTTTATCTAGTTTAAGGAGGATATGTCTGTGAATGGGAGGAAGGTGTATTCCTGTGTTGTGCATCTTGAGGACCTAGGGTGTCCTTGACCCACCTTGAATCTGAATAACATTGCTTTATGATTTCAACTTTATGTGACAGAACATTTGTCAGACTTTTCAGGTTTCACTCTGATATCGTCTCAATTAGGTTTCTATTGCTTTGATAAAATATATTGAACAGGGAAGCATCTTGAGGAGGAAGGGATATGTTTTATCTTTCACTTCCAAGTAACAGTCCATCACTGAGAGAAGTCAGGGCAGGAACTCAAGGCAGGAGTTGATGCAGAAGCCATGGAGGGTTCTATTTTCTGGTTTGCTCCCATGGCTTGCTCAGCTTACTTTCTTATACAACCCAGGGCCACCTGCCCAGGGTTGGTACTACACACATCAATCATTAATGAAGAAAATGCTAGACAGACTTGCCTGTTGGTCAGTTTTTTAGAGGTAGGTATTTTCTCCAATTGAGAGCCC
>NW_021611998.1:0-804 GCF_004785775.1 Grammomys surdaster | reverse complement strand
TGTCTAGCCACAAACCTTGTACTTCAAAATTTTGGCTTCCTTTTCCAGTCGTTGTACTTCTGATTTCTGGAGCTTTTAAGAAACAGTTGGGAAAATAATCCTTGTATATTTAAAGCTTTTGTGGATATGTGTTTTGAAGTATAAAAATCTTTACTGCAAGTGCTCAGAAGTACTTATACTGTAGAGGCATGACACATGTGAAGTACCTGTCCCCTGTCTTCTTTAGAATTATTTACACTGTTGAAGCGTGACACATGTGAAGTTCCTGTCCCCTGTCATCTTCAGGAGTTTCCTACACCAGATCTTCAACAGCTTGCACTCTTTTTTCTGGCTGTACATGAGGAATGTTTTCTATGTCGATGCCTCAGACATATTTAAGTGTTATATTGATCCTGTTGATATCTTTAACAGACCTGCTAATCTACATATTACTTCACAAAGCAAGCAATAATTGTTTTTTAATCAAGAGTGCTAAATGGATTAAAATGAGTAAAATGGATTAAATGAGTAAAAACAGTAGAGACTTATAACTCATTCAGATAAAGACATGAACAACAAAAAACAACTTAAAAAATACAGATGCTGGCCTAGGGAGACTGTTCCGTTCTTGGATCCCTAGAACCCATGGGAAGCTGGGTATGCTACAGCATGTCTTGTTTCTACATTCAGACTCTTTACCATCTGGTTGGGCTGGGGCTAGTGTGGACGATCTTCATTTCTGACTGCTGAAAAAGGAGAAACATGGTGCAACAATCAATTTTGCATCTGGGAATGAAAAACATTAGAAGGGGGGAACCACCTACA
>NW_021611997.1:1437-2966 GCF_004785775.1 Grammomys surdaster | reverse complement strand
AAGTTGCTAGATTCCAGCAGAAAAGCACTATAGAACATATTGAACAAACCTAGTGTAAAGATATTTGATTTGCAGCACATTCTGACTTCCAGATATAAAGGCAAGTACAACAGAGCTGAAAACAGCTAAATCATGTTACATGTGACATTTCAGTTAGGAAGTGTGTTTGGTTTAAAGCATAAACACTTGTACCATCCATCCAAGTATCTTTCATTGTTATATAGGGAATGTTCATGTACGTTGCTTGATTCCAGCAGAAAAGCACTATAGAACATGCTGAACAAATCTAGTGTAAAGATACGTGAATTGAAGCACACTCTTACTTCCAGAGTGAAAGGCAAGTACAACAGAGCTGAAAACAGCTGAATCATGTTACATGTGACATTTTAGGTAGGAAGTGTGTTTGGTTTAAAGCAGAAACACTTGTACAATCCGGCCATGTATCTTTCATTGTTTCATGTGCAATTTCATGTAAGTTGCTAGATTCCAGCAGAAAAGCACTATAGAACGTATTGAACAAACCTAGTGTAAAGATACTAGATTTGCTGCACATTCTGACTTCCAGATATAAAGGCAAGTACAACAGAGCTGAAAACAGCTAAATCATGTTACATGGGACATTTCAGTTAGGAAGTGTGTTTGGTTTAAATCAGAAACACTAGTACCATCCGGCCATGTATCTTTCATTGTTTCATGTGGAATGTCATGCAAGTTGTTATATTCCAGCAGAAAGGCAATATAAAACTTATTGAACTAATCTAGTGTAAAGATACTTGATTTACAGCACGTTCTTACTTCCAGATATAAAGGCAATTACAACAGAGCTGAAAACAGCTAAATCATGTTACATGTGACATTTCAGTTAGGAAGTGTGTTTGGTTTAAATCAGAAACACTTGTACCATCCAGCCATGAATCTTTCATTGTTTCATGTGGAATGTCAATGTAAGTTGCTAGATTCCAGCAGAAAAGAACTGTAGATCCTATTGAACAAATCTAGTGTAAAGATATGTGAATTGAAGCACATTCTTAATTCCAGAGCTAAAGGCAAGTACAACAGAGCTGAAAACAGCTGAATTATGTTACATTTGACATTTCAGGTAGGAAGAGTATTTGGTGTAAAGCAGAAACACTTGTACAATGTGGCCATGTATCTTTCATTGTTATATATGTCTTGTTCATGTAAGTTTCTAGATTCCAGCAGAAATGCACTATAGAACATATTGAACAAACCTAGTGTAAAGATACTTGATTTGCAGCACATTCTGACTTCCAGATATAAAGGCAAGTACAACAGAGCTGAAAACAGCTAAATCATGTTACATGGGACATTTCAGTTAGGAAGTTTGTTTGGTTTAAGCCAAAACACTTGTAACATCCGGCAATGTATCTTTCATTGTTTCATGTGCAATGTCATGTAAGCTGCTAGATTCCAGCAGAAAAGCACTATAGAACGTATTGAACAAACCTAGTGTAAAGATACTTGATTTGCAGCACATTCTGACTTCCAGATATAAAGGCAAGTACAAC
>NW_021611997.1:0-1337 GCF_004785775.1 Grammomys surdaster | reverse complement strand
TATAGAACTTATTGAACAAACCTAGTGTAAAGATATGCGAATTGCACCACATTCTTACTTCCCGATATAAAGGCAAGTACAACAGAGCTGAAAACAAGCTAAATCATGTTACATGGGACATTTCAGTTAGGAAGTGTCTTTGGTTTAAATCAGAAACACTAGTACCATCCGGTCATGTGTCTTTCATTGTTTCATGTGCAATGTCCATGTAAGTTGCTAGATTCCAGCGGAAAAGCACTATAGAACGTATTGAACAAATCTAGAGTAAAGATACTTGATTTGCATCACATCTTATTTCCATATATAAAGGCAAGTACAAGAGAACTGAAAACAGCTGAATCATGTTACATGGGACATTTCAGTTAGGAAGTGTGTTTGGTTTAAAGCAGAAACACTTGTACCGTACGGCCATGTATCTTTCATTGTTTCATGTGGAATGTCCATGTAAGTTGCTAGATTCCAGCAGAAAATCACTATACAACATATTGAAGAAATCAAGTTTAAAGATACGTGAGTTGGTGCACATTCATAATTCCAGAGCTAAAGGCAAGTACAACAGAGCTGAAAAGAGCTGAATCTTGTTATATGTGACATTTTAGTTAGGAAGTGTGTTTGGTTTAAAGCAGAAACACTTGTACCATCCATCCAAGTATCTTTCATTGTTATATATGGAATGTTCATGTACGTTGCTTGAATCCAGCAGAAAAGGACTATAGAACATGCTGAACAAACCTAGTGTAAAGATACTTGATTTGCAGCACATTCTTACTTCCAGATATAAAGGCAAGTACAACAGAGCTGAAAACAGCTAAATCATGTTACATGTGACATTTCAGTTAGGAAGTTTGTTTGGTTTAAGGCAAAACACTTGTAACATCTGGCCATGTATCTTTCATTGTTTCATGTGCAATGTCATGTAAGTTGCTAGATTCCAGCAGAAAAGCACTATGGAACATATTGTACAAACCTAGTGTAAAGATACATGATTTGCAGCACATTCTTACTTCCAGATATAAAGGCAAGTACAAAAGAGCTGAAAACAGCTAAATCATGTTACATGTGACATTTCAGTTAGGAAGTTTGTTTGGTTTAAGGCAAAACACTTGTAAGATCCGGCCATGTATCTTTCATTGTTTCATGTGCAATGTCATGTAAGTTGCTAGATTCCAGCAGAAAAGCACTATAGAACTTATTGAACAAACCTAGTGTAAAGATACGTGAATTGCACCACATTCTCACTTCCCGATATAAAGGCAAGTACAACAGAGCTGAAAACATCTGAATTATGTTACATGTGACATTTCAGTTAGGAAGTTTGTTTGGTTTAAGGCAAAAAA
>NW_021611996.1:9181-9565 GCF_004785775.1 Grammomys surdaster | reverse complement strand
TATTTACATTGTGTTCAACAAATTTATGTAGGCTGATACAAATTATCAACAACTCCATTTCTCTACTGAAGGCAGTTGACAGTTGGGGGCAGTTAATGAAGGTAGTACTTAGCCTGGCAAACTGAAATCAGCCTTACTTCATCCCCTGGGAATGAGGATTATAGGATTCTCTTTGCTCAATAACAAGCTTTTTGTTTACCTTAGCCAGAGTCCTTCTATTTAGGATATTCTCACAACACAAGAATTTGTGGGGCCCACTTTGGATAAAAAAAAATTGTCTGGTATTGCCTAATTAACCAGAAGAGGGAGAGGGAGATAGAGGGAGGGAGGAAGAGAAAGAGAGAGAGAGAGAGAGAGAGAGAGAGAGAGAGAGAGAGAGAGAGA
>NW_021611996.1:0-9171 GCF_004785775.1 Grammomys surdaster | reverse complement strand
GAGAGAGAGAGAGAGAGAGAGAGAGAGAGAGAGAGAGAGAGAGAGAGGTTACTGAGGGGATAGAGGGGAAGGGAGAGAAAGATGATCAAAGTGAGGATTCATTAGGACTAGTTAGTTCTTTGGGTACTGTTATACTACTGGCTGATGTTATATGGTTGCATTAACCAAGATGGAGGCCAAGTCACAAGACTGCTTCCATCTTGATGATGTCATAATCCAGGAGGCAACAAAGCACATGGTTATATTTTCAGACAGTAAACTCAGCTCCCTGATAAGATGAGCCCATCACATCTCAGGCATAGGTGTCTGTAGTATTCATATATCTTACCTATTAAACACTGACATTTAGGGGCTTAATTGAAATCAGAAAATTTTGTTACTTAGGAAGAACAAAAAGTAAAGCCATTTTGTCTTACCCTAGTGGGTAAGTGCCTCAAATATCAAAATAAGTAAACAGAAGAAGGAATTCATGGTTATAGCTCAGAAGAGCAGACTAGCTATATTCAGTTTCATGATTTTGTGAAATGTCTTCTAGGGTGAGAGAGAGAAGAAAACTATCATTCAATTCAGTTTTAAAACGCTAGTTGGCCTCTCTAATACTGAACATCAAGGAAGTATCAGGATAATGTATACAAAAATTTATCCAATACTCCATCTGTCTTCACACAGAGAACAATTTTGCAAATTTCCCTAAGAATGTCCCTCCTTTAGGCACTTGGATGAGTTTCACCATGAAGAGTGTAAAGTCACTTTACTGTGGAGTCTAGGCCTTAGGTTATTAGTAGAGTTTGAACTTGCCTTCACTTTTCTCTTGTTACTGAACAGTTAAACTGGCTTCCTATGGTACAAAGAGAGAAGTAAGTCTGAGGCAACTCTGTTTGTTACAGAGAAGATAATAAAACTAAACCTCTCTGCCAGGATGGAGGAAGGTTGTAGGCAAACTATCTGTTAAATATCCTGTCCAATTGTGGCTTGGTCTGATTTTTGATCTGAAGAGGTAGATGATCCCCAAGAGAAATCTCCAATGAGAAAAAAAGTAACACATAACATGACTCAGGCTAAGGGTCTCGATTGAGATCATTTTCTCTAGCAGTTAAAGAATTAAAAGAAAGAAGGTATCAAGTACAATATACAGCATAAAAGACATCTCAAAAGAAGCAAACAAAAACAGAATTCAAGAAAAGCTGTTTCTTGGGGATGAGGACAACACTCATGCAGGAAGTACACAGAGAACATGATCCTTTGCAAAGCACAGGGCAGTCTCAGAAACCTGAAAACCCAGTCATCTCTCAGGGGCTGGCATTTGACAGGCTCTAGGAGTTTTCTTCACTTAATTAAGCCTTGATCAGTTTTTAGACAGTTAGGACAGTTAGGATGGTTGACTGAGAAGCATATGTTGTACACACACCCTGCTCTAGCCTTGAACATATGAAATAAGTTCATCAGAAGGAAAGTTGCTGACAGGAAACAAAGGCAGTTATTTTGAGCTCTTAGTCTTTTATCTGAAGTCAGGAGAGTGAAGGAGGAAACCATTTTGCGAGGGAGCCACTTGATTATCACTGTTTCTTGGCTTCTTTACCTATCTGTCTACTTACAGGGAGTCTGCCTAATATGTAGTCTCTGGGACCAAACTTGGAGGTCACTTTTATGGATGTTATGGGCTGACAATTCTGACTGCTCTTAACTGCTTCCACCTGACAAAGGGTAGATAGATAACCTGACGTACAACAGACAGCATCAATAGAGGAGTGTTGATCTAAGTGGCCTTGATAAATCTTAAGCACTGACAGTGATTCAGAATAGGAGACAACATTGAAAACACATTTCTGACCTAGACCTGGACTATCCCCTATCTTTCTGCTTACCAGGGAGACTGTCTGACATCTAGTATCTCAGTTTGTGATTTTTCCTACCTTATCTACACTCCTACTTCTCACATATCTCCTCTGTGTCCCCCTCACAAACTTCATATCTTTTGGTATTGTTTTCAGTTGTTTTTGAACTATTGGACTCAGCTTGTGACCCAAACCAGGTTTAGACATAAATTAACAACATATAAACTGAAGGCCTCCAATTATCAGTAGAAAGAAAAATGTATTTATTTTTTATGGCTACATTGGGAAGAAGTAAGAACACCAACTGAACCTCCAGAGTTCAACTTTGTGTTCCTGAACTGTTATTAAGGTTTAAAACGAGACTCTAAGATAATGGCATGTAAATAGAAGTCCTGTCCATCATATAGTCCAATCCTCCAAGATTGTGCTTTTTTCATCCTGTAAGGTGTCTTACCAAATTTTTAAGATCATATGACATCTCATTCATGGAAAAAGGAGCCACTCTTCTTGAATCATTTTTCTACTTTGAGCATGAGATTACTAAGGAAATTTTCATTTCTGGGGTCCCATTCATTCAAGAATTTTATTGTCAAAATGGGGCAGCAGTGACTTTTCAGAACATGTTCCTTTCATCCAGGCCTGTAATACATTTAATGCTCTCATATATTCCTAGAAACTGTATCTTTTACTGGAACATAAAGTGTCTATGAGATGCTTTACGGTTATAGACAATCTAATACATCTTCGAACTACTATCAACTTTAATAGGTCTTGGCTACAGACTGGAGCTTTTGATCTACTTTCAATAAACACTGAACAATTCAATGGTTTATATTGTACAGGTACTGTCTGTGAAAAGGCTGCTTCTCTGAGTTTATGGGTATAGTGATCTTTCTCTATCCTGATCACACTGATTTGCTCCAGTTCTCCTTGTATTCTGGCATTTATAGTTTTTCCAACACATTTTTAGGGAATGTGGGTGTTCATGGTACTGAAAATCTTGTATATATTTTTTTTAAAAAAGTAAACACTTTGAAATGGAACTCCAAAGAGTATAGAAAAATCTTCCCCAGAAGCTCATTAAGTATGTGTTAGGATCTACAGTATATATGAGATCCTTCTAAACAGAATGTAGATTGGGTAGTTGGGATTTCTCTTTCTAGCAATCACAATAGCTTGACCTTGGTAGCTAAAAAGAAAGCATATCAAAGCTAAACCATTATCTGTCCCTTCATGAGAGATGACCATGTGTATTATTGTGAGATTGTTATTAGAGCTCAGCATAATGTGGTTCCCCATTTTTTAACAGATTGTACCATAATACAGTTGAGAGGACCTGCAGACATCACTGAAAAACTAAATATCCTCAGTACTAGAGACGGAGATGGAGAACACAATAGTTACCTCCTAACATCATCATTAGGACAAGTTAAGTACTATAATAATTGGGGAAATGAGAAAGTAATATAATGTAGAATGTGAGAAAAAACACTACTTCTCTCTAAGGATCCTTATAGGCTACAGTGAGGTAGAGAGCACTCTAGTTCACTCCTAACCTCTCATGTAAGAAGAATCAAGTTAGCATGATTTGGATCCTCAAGAAGACACTAGCTTTCATCAATCCTCCTTTGTAGGATGAAATAAGTTTGACAGAACATCAGTTTTTTCCTAGACTCCTCATAGTACAGATTAAGGTAGAAAAACATGTATTCTCAATGACAATACTTCCACACGAGCCTACTAAATAAGACACATGAAGTTGAAATTTCACTAGATCATCCCTATCTTACACATTAGGACAGGTCAATATTAGAATAACATGAAGTAGAGTATTGTTAACCAATTTCATGCATCCACAGGATATACTAAGTTAGAGAGCACACTATTTCACTACTGATGCCCTCCTTAGGACAGATCATGTTAGGTCAACCTGGATTCAGAGAAGTAGGCGTTGGCTCATTCAAAGTCTCCTCCATAATACACTGTGAAATGATCTCTCTCCTTTACTCTTATCCTCTTCAAATCACTGTTAGAGAATCTCATTTCTGAAACATATTCACTAGCTCCCTCAACTTTATACTTAGGATAGAGTGAGATTAAATGCATACTAGTTCCCTCCTAGTCTTATCCATAGAACTCATTAAAGTTTCAATAATCTCAAATATGAGATATAAGCTACATGTCACCTACATATTTTACAAAGTAATGGAGAAAACATATTTTAAAAGAACTCAGTTTGTGATCATATTAAGTCATTTTTAATCTCTTTTGAATATAACAGAAAGATTCAAACAAAGGACAGAACAAGAGAAAAAAAAACAAAATAAAATCTCTTGGATGATATAACACAAGATAGAGTAAATGCACTCCACTATTGGTAACCTCAAACTACTGGTCTGCCTCTGAGAGTAGAAAACAGTAACTGTTGGGGAAGTATGTACAGTTAAAATTGTAATTGCCTGCATGTGGTTCTCTGAATGGATGCAAGCTTTTCAGATTAATGTACAATTTCATTCCTACTCCCAAGGAAGGTGACTGTTGGTGGCAGTTAATGGAGGTAGTACTTTGCCTGATAAACAGAAATCAGCCTTAGTTCATCCCCTAGGTATGGTATATATAGGACCCCCTTTTTCCAATAACGACCTTTCTGTTTACTTTAGCCAGAGTCCTTCTATTTAGGACATATTCAAGAATATGCCAATATTTGGAGTGACATTGGACAAAATAAATGTCACATGATAGCTAATTAATCAGAGGTGAAAGAAGGGCAGAGAGAGAAAGATAACCATAGGGATGAATCATTAGTACTAGGAAAGTCTTTGGATACAGTTACAGTTGGTGGATGCTTAGTTAATGTAATGTAATTACATTAACTAAGACAGAGACCAAGTCACAAGACTCCTTCCATCTTGATGAGGTCATAATCCAAAATGGTAATAAAGCAGATGGTTAGATTTTGCTGACAGTGAACCAACCCAACTCCTTGATAATGTGAGCCTATCGCACAGGTCTCCGTGGGATTCATACATCTTGCCTACTAAATACATTTAAAAACAGAGACTTTTGACACTTAGAATGTATATAGGTAAAGCCATTTTGTATGGCCTTAGTGGGTAAGTGGATAGGGCTCCACTTCGCAAAATAAATAGTGGAAGGACTTCATAGACTTGAATCGGAGGAGCAAAGTAGCTCTAATCGGTTTCAGAATTTTCAAATAGCATCTAGGGTGACAGAGAGAAAACAAACTACCATTCATTTCTATTTCACAACAGCAATGGGCCTCTGTCACATTGTTCATTGAGGAAATGTCCAAATGAGGTATACAGGAAGTTATCCCACAGTTTGTCTGTCTCTACACAGAGAGTAGTTTTACAAGTTTCCCTAAGAATGCTCCTCCGTAAGGCACTTGGATTAGTTTCACCATGAACAGTGTAAGGTCAGTATACTATTGATCTGGGCCTTAGGTTAAAACTGTAGATTGAAGTTATGTTCACTGGTCTCTAGTTACTGAGCAGCTAAACTGTCTTTCTAGGGTACAAAGATAAAGGTGTGTCTGAAGAGACTCTCTTTGTTAGAATAAAATAAATGTATCTCCTTGTGCCAGGATGGAGTAAGGGTGTAGGTAACTTACCTGACAAATTTCCTGTTGCCTTAAACTGTGGCCTGATTATATGATCTGATGAGTTTGATGATCACTTAGAAAAATCCAAGATGAAAACCAAAATGACCCAGAACACAACTCGGGCTATAGAGTGCAGTTGGGAACATTTTCTCAACCAGGTAAAAATTTAAAGACAATAAATTTTCAAGCACAACATATAATATCAGAGATATCTCAAAAGTAGCAAACAGAAACAGTAGTTTAAGAGAATCTGTTTCCCAGGGATGAGTAGCACACTCATGCAGGAAGTACACAGAGAAAATGACCCTCTGCATTTAAGTTTGAGGACCATGCTCATGCAGGAAGTACACAATAAAAATGATCCTCTATAAAGCACAGAGGATACTCCTAATGCAGGAAATTCAGTCACAACTTAAGGACTGACATTCGATTGACTCTAGGAGTTGAATATCTAATTTAGCACTGGACAGTTTTTAGACATTTAGGATGCTTGACTGAGTAACTTATGTTGTAGATATGTCTTGCTCTAGCCTTGAACTTATGAAGTCAGAGCATCAGCAGGAGGCTTGCTGGCAGGAAACAAAGACATTTCTGTTGAGTTCTTACTCTTTTATTTCAAGTCCATAGGGTAAAGCAGAAGGTATTTTGTGAGTCTGCTACATTTCTTATTGACTTGGCTTCTCTACCTATCTATCTACAAGGAGTCTCCTTAATACCTAGTCTCTCATATCAAACTTGGAGGTCACACTACTGCTGTTATACTCTAACAAAGAGCGTCTCTTCAGACACACCTTTATCTTTGTACCCTAGAAAGACAGTTTAACTGCTCTTAACTGCTTCTACCTAAAGGGTTCATGACCTGAGGTTCAACAGACATGGTAATGAGAGGAGTGTTGATCTAAGGAGCCTTGATAAATCTTAACTGATGGCAATGGTACAGAATAGGAGACAACAAGGAGACCACCTTTCTAACCTAGTTATGGCCTCTCTCCCTATCTGTCTGACTGCCAGGGCATCTGTCTGACTCCTTATCTATCTCAGTTTGGGACTTTACCTACCCCATCTCCTCTCTAACATCTCAAATATCTCTTCTGTGCCCTCCTTACAACTTTCTATCTTTGCCTATTTTTTTCAGTTGTTTTTCAACTCTTGTACTCAGCTTGTGCCCCAAACCAGGATTATACATAAATTGCCAACATATAAACTGAAAACATTAAATTAACAGTAGAAAGAAAAAAGTATTTACTTCATATGGCTACATTGAGAAATGGGAAGAAGAGCAACTGAAATTTCCTAGTTAATCTTTTAAAAAAGAATCAATAATTTAGATATGTAAATAGGAGTCCTGTTCAAAATGTGTTCCAACTCTCTAAGGACTGTGCTTTATCCATCCTGTAAAGTGTCTTGAAAAATTCTTAGGATTGTACGAAATCTCATTCTGGTAAGCAGCTTCCGATCTGCTTGGTGCATTTTTCTTCTCTCATCATGACAATCTTAGGGAAATTCTTTCTTCTTTGTGCCCATTTCTTTAATAGTTGGATTGTCTAAATGAGACAAAAGGATATTTTTAGAGTGTTTCCATTTCATCCAGCCTCTTAACCATTTAGTGCTCACACATGTGCATGAAAATTATATCATCTACTGGAGCATAAACTACATATGACATGCTACATGCTTAGAGAAAATCTACTTTACCCTTCAACTACCATCAACAGTCAATAGGTCTTGAGTACAGACTGTAACTTTTGATCCATTCTCAATACACACTACATTATTAAATAATTGATATTGTACAGGTATTATCCCTGAAAAGGCAGCTTCTCTGAGTTCATGGGTATAGTGATTTTTTTCAAATCCTGATCTCACTGATATGCTCGAGTCCTCCTTCAACTCTGGCAGTTACAATTTTTTCAACCCCTCCTTTAGAGCAAGTGTGTATTCATGGAACTGAAAAGCTTCCATATGGTAAAAAGAAATAATCATTCCTTTAAAATGGACGTCTGAAGTATGATAGAAAAATATTCCCCAGAAATACATTAAGGATTAGTATCTAGAGTATAAAGGCAATCCTTCTAAACAGAGTATAGTTGGGGTAGCTGTGAGTATTGTATCTGGCAATCACAATAAATGTAATTAACAAGAAACACTATCAAAGCTGAACCATTATTTGTCCTTTCATGAGAGGTGAACATGTGTATTATTGTGAGATTTTATAAGAGGCGAAATAATGTGGGTCTCCATTTTTTAACAGATTTTTGCTTAATAAAGTTAAGAAGACTTACAGACATCACAGAAAAACTAAGTATCCAAAAGATAGAGAACACAATAGCTCCTTCCTAACCTCCTCATCAGGATAGTTCATACTGGGAATAATGGAGAAGACAGAAAAACACTAGTTCCCTCCAATTATCCTGTATAGGCTATACTGAGGTGGAGAGCTCTCTAGTTCATTCCTATCCTTTCCTGTAGGCAAGGTCAAGTTAGAATGAGACGGATCATCAGGCAGATATTAGTTTTCTCCAAGCCTCCCTTGTAGGACAGAATAAGTTTGACAGCACAGTAGCTCACTCCTATACTCCTTCATATTACAGATAAATGTGGGAAACCGTATTCTCAGAGAAAGATAATATTTCTACATAATCTTCCTAGGTAAGAATGATGGAGGTGGAGTTACACTAGATCATCCTTATCCTCCTAATTAGGACAGCTAAATGTTAGAACAACATGACATGGATTAAGGAGATGTTAACTCATTTCATGCTTCCATAGGACAGACTGAGTTAGAGAGCAAAGTACTGACATCCTCCATAGTACAGATCATGTTGGGTAAAGATAGATTCTGAGGGGTAGACATTGGCTCAATGTAAGCCTCTTCCATAGCACATTGTGACATGAACTCTCTATTTCACTCCTATCCTCTTCAAAGCACTGGTAGAGAATCTGATTTGTGAAAAACAAACATCAGCTCCCTCAAGCCTCTTATTAGAACAGAATGAGATTGAAAGCACACTAGTTCCCTCATAAACTCATCCACCTGACTCATTAAAGTTGGGACAATCTCAAATCTGAGAGAGATATGCTACCTCTTACCTAGACAGTTTAGAAAGTAAATGGAACAAATTTTAGAGGAACTCAATATGTGATTATATTAAGCCATTTCTTTTGTTAATCTCTTTTCACTATATATTTAAACAAGAGACTGAACAATAAGGAAAAAGAAAATAAATGATCTTTGATAATATTATCCAAGGTAGAGGGAAGACACTCCATGGATAGATAATAAAGTTTATTGGTAGTGTCAAACTACAGATCTGCCTCTGAGAATAAAAAACAGTATATATTTTGGAAGTATGAAGATTTTATAATTGCTCCCATGGTATTCTATGCATTGATGAAGGCTGTTAAGGTTTATCAACAGCTTCATGCCTCTGCCTAAGGTAGTTGACTGTTGAGGGCAGTTAATGGAAGTAGTGCTTTGACTGACAAACAGAAATCAGTGTTAGTACATCCCCTAGGAAGGCAGAATGTAGGATTCCCTTTGCCCAATAACAAGCTTTTTGTTTACCTTAGCCAGTGTCTTCTCTTTAGGACATTCTCAAAATCACACAAATATTGGGAGCCCACTTTAGACCAAACTAATATCTCATTTTACCTAGCCTAATTAATTAGTGAATTAGTGTAGAGAGATAACAATAGAAATAGAGATAGGGATAT
>NW_021611995.1:366-2913 GCF_004785775.1 Grammomys surdaster | reverse complement strand
TTTGTTTTGGAGATTCTCGAAATAAAGCAGGCGCTCAGCAAATTTTATTGTCGGTTCTTTGTTTTGGAGATTGTGGAAATGAAGCAGGCGCTCAGCAAACTTTACTGTCGGTTCTTTGTTTTGGAGATTCTCGAAATAAAGCAGGCGCTCAGCAATCTTAACTGTTGTTTCTTGTTTTGAAGATTCTCGAAATAAAGCAGTTGCTCAGCAACGTTTACTGTAAATTCTTTGTTTTGGAGATTCTCAAAATAGAGCAGGCGCTCAGCAAACTTTAATGTTGATACTTTGTTTTGGAGATTCTCGAAATAAAGCAGGCGCTCAGCAAACTTTACTGTCGGTTCTTTGTTTTCGAGATTCTCGAAATAAAGCAGGCGCTCAGCAAACTTTACTGTCGGTTCTTTGTTTGGAGATTCTCCAAATAAAGCAGACGCTCAGCAAACTTTAATGTTGGTTCTTTGTTTTGGAGATTCTCGAAATGAAGCAGGCGCTCATCAAACTTTACTGTCGGTTCTTTGTTTTGGAGATTCTCGAAATAAAGCAGGCGCTCAGCAAACTTTATTGTCGGTTCTTTGTTTTGGAGATTCTCGAAATAAAGGAGGCGTTCAGCAAACTTTACTGTCGGTTCTTTGTTTTGGAGATTCTCAAAATAAAGCAGGCGCTCAGCAAACTTTACTGTCGGTTCTTTGTTTTGGAGATTTTGGAAATAAAGCAGGCGCTCAGCAAACTTTACTGTCGGGTTCTTTGTTTTGGAGATTCTCGAAATAAAGCAGGCGCTCAGCAAACTTTACTGTCGGTTCTTTGTTTTGGAGATTCTCGAAGTAAAGCAGGCGCTCAGCAAACTTTACTGTTGATTCTTTGTTTTGGAGATTCTCGAAATAAAGCAGGCGCTCAGCAAACTTTACTGTCGGTTCTTTGTTTTGGAGATTCTCGAAATAAAGCAGGCGCTCAGCAAACTTTACTGTTGGTTCTTTGTATTGGAGATTCTCGAAATAAAGCAGGCGCTCAGCAAACTTTACTGTCAGTTATTTGTTTTGTAGATTCTCTAAATAAAGCAGTTGCTCAGCAACCTTTACTGTTGATTCTTTGTTTTGGTGATTCTCGAAATAAAGCAGGCGCTCAGCAAAGTTTATTGTTGATTCTTTGTTTTGGAGATTCTCGAAATAAAGCAGGCGCTCAGCAAACTTTATTGTTGGTTCTTCGTTTTGGACATTCTCGAAATAAAGCAGGCACTCAGCAAACTTTACTGTTGATTCTTTATTTGGAGATTCTCGAAATAAAGCAGGCGCTCAGCAAACTTTACTGTTGGTTCTTTGTTTTGGAGATTCTCAAAATAAGCAGGCGCTCAGCAAACTTTACTATCGATTCTTTGTTTTGGAGATTCTCGAAATAAAGCAGGCGCTCAGCAAACTTTATTGTTGGTTCTTTGTTTTGGAGATTCTCAAAATAAGCAGGCGCTCAGCAAACTTTACTATCGATTCTTTGTTTTGGAGATTCTCTAAATAAAGCAGGCACTCAGCAAACTTTACTGTTGATTCTTTGTTTTGGAGATTCTCGAAATTAAGCAGGCGCTCAGCAAATTTTACTGTCGGTTCTTTGTTTTGGAGATTCTCGAAATAAAACAGGCGCTCAGCAAACTTTACTGTCGATACTTTGTTTTGGAGATTCTCGAAATAAAGCAGGCGCTCAGCAAACTCTACTGTCGGTTCTTTGTTTTGAAGATTCTGGAAATAAAGCAGGCGCTCAGCAAACTTTACTGTTGGTTCTTTGTTTTGGAGATTCTCGAAATAAAGCAGGCGCTCAGCAAACTTTACTGTTGGTTCTTTATTTTGGAGATTCTCGAAATAAAGCAGGCGCTCAGCAAACTTTACTGTTGATTCTTTGTTTTGGAGATTCTCGAAATAAAGCAGGCGCTCAGCAAACTTTACTGTTGATTCTTTGTTTTGGAGATTCTCCAAATAAAGCAGGCTCTCAGCAAACTTTACTGTTGATTCTTTGTTTTGGAGATTCTCGAAATAGTGCAGGCACTCAGCCAATTATACTGTTGATTCTTTCTTTTGGAGATTCTCGAAATGAAGCAGGCGCTCAGAAAACTTTACTGTAGATTCTTTGTTTTGGAGATTCTCGAAATAAAGCAGGCGCTCCGCAAACTTTACTGTCGGTTCTTTGTTTTGGAGATTCTCGAAATAAAGCAGGCGCTCAGCAAAGTTTACTGTTGATTCTTTGTTTTGGAGATTCTCTAAATAACGCAGGCGCTCAGCAAACTTTACTGTCGGTTCTTTGTTTTCGAGATTCTCGAAATAAAGCAGGCGCTCAGCAAACTTTACTGTTGGTTCTTTGTTTTGGAGATTCTCTAAATAACGCAGGCGCTCAGCAAACTTTACTGTCGGTTCTTTGTTTTCGAGATTCTCGAAATAAAGCAGGCGCTCAGCAAACTTTACTGTCGGTTCTTTGTTTGGAGATTCTCCAAATAAAGCAGACGCACAGCAAACTTTACTGTTGGTTCTTTGTTTTGGAGATTCTCGAAATAAAGCAGGAGCTCAGCAAACT
>NW_021611995.1:0-266 GCF_004785775.1 Grammomys surdaster | reverse complement strand
TACTGTCGGTTCTTTGTTTTGGAGATTCTCGAAATAAAGCAGGCGCTCAGCAAAGTTTACTGTTGATTCTTTGTTTTGGAGATTCTCGAAATAAAGCAGGCGCTCAGCTAACTTTACTGTCGGTTCTTTGTTTTGGAGATTCTCGAAATAAAGCAGGCGCTCAGCAAACTTTACTGTCGATTCTTTGTTTTGGAGATTCTCAAAATAAAGCAGGCGCTCAGCAAACTTTACTGTCTGTTCTTTGTTTTGGAGATTCTCGAAATAAA
>NW_021611994.1:611-1702 GCF_004785775.1 Grammomys surdaster | reverse complement strand
CGATGTCATAGATACCGATGTCTTTGATATCGATGTCATAGTTACCGCTGTCATAGACAATGATGTCATTGATACCGAAGTCATAGAGACCGATGTCATAGATAGCGATGTCATAGATAGCGATGTCATGGACAGCGATGTCATAGATACCGATGTCATAGATACCGATGTCATAGATACCGATGACATAGATTGTGATATCATAGATACCGATGCCATAGTTACCGATGTCATAGATACCGATGTTATAGATACCGATGTCATAGTTACCGATGTCATAGATACCGATGTCATAGATATCGATGTCATAGATATTGATGTCATACATAGCGTTGTCATAGATACTGATGCCATAGATACCGATGTCATAGATACCAATGCCATAGAATCCGATGTCATAGATACAGATGTCATAGATACCGATGTTATAGATACCGATGTCATAGTTACCGATGTCATAGATACCGAAGTCATAGATACCAATGTCATAGATACAGATGCCATGGATATCGATGTCATAGATACCGTTGTCATAGATACTGATGCCATAGTTACCGATGTCATAGATAACGATGTCATAGATACCGATGTCATAGATACCGCTGTCATAGTTACCGATGTCATAGATACCGATGTCATAGATACCGATGTCATAGATATCGATGTCATAGATATTGATGTCATACATACCGTTGTCATAGATACTGATGCCATAGATACCGATGTCATAGATACCGATGCCATAGATACAGATGTCATAGATACCGATGTCATAGATGCCAATGTCATAAATACCGATCTCCTAGGTTCCGATGTCATAGATTCTAATGTCATAGATACCGATGTCATAGATTCCGATGTCATTGATATCGATGTCATAGATACCGATGTGATAGAATGCGATGTCATAGATTTCGATGTCATAGATACCGATGTCTTTGATATCGATGTCATAGTTACCGTTGTCATAGACAATGATGTCAATGATACCGAAGTCATAGAGACCGATGTCATAGATGGCGTTGTCATAGATAGCGATGTCATGGACAGCGATGTCATAGATACCGATGTCATAGATACCGATGTCATAG
>NW_021611994.1:0-511 GCF_004785775.1 Grammomys surdaster | reverse complement strand
ATATCGATGTCATAGATACCGATGTCATAGATACCAATGTCATAGATTTCGATGTCATAGATACCGATGTCATAGATACCGATGTCATAGATACCGATGTCATAGATCCTGATGTCATAGATACTGATGCCATAGATACCGATGTCATAGATACCGACGTCATAGATACCGATGCCATAGATTCCGATGTCATAGATACCGATGTCATAGATACCGATGTCATAGATACCGATGCCGTAGATACCGATGTCATAGATACCGATGTCATAGATACCTATGTCATAGATACCGCTGTCATAGATACCGATGTCATAGACACCGAAGTCATATATACCGATGACATAGATTGTGATATCATAGATACCGATGCCATAGTTACCGATGTCATAGATACAGATGTTATAGATACCGATGTCATAGTAACCGATGTCATAGATACCGATGTCATAGATATCGATGTCATAGATATTGATGTCATACATAGCGTTGTCATAGATACTGATGCCATAGA
>NW_021611993.1:1407-2161 GCF_004785775.1 Grammomys surdaster | reverse complement strand
AGGTCCCTAAGGGGCCCTTTTGAGATGTAATTCTCTTATTTATGGAAACTTTTCTTGAGTTAGTCTCTGGAAATTAGCTCTCCCTGTTATTCCTTTTCAGGGACTTCATGTTGGTGGTTTTGCAGTTTTTAATTCCATCACATTTTCCTCGGGTCCTCTTTACTTATCTGCATCTAGTTTCCTCTCTAATTCCCACTCGATGCAACATTCTTTCTTAAATGTCATTAAAATCTTTGTTTGTTTGTTTGTTTGTTTCAAGAGAGGGTTTCTCTGTGTAGTCCTGGCTGTCCTGGAACTCACTCTGTAGACCAGGCTGGCCTTGAACTCAGAAATCTGCCTGCCTCTGCCTCCCAAATGCTGGGATTAAAGGCGTGCACCACCACCACCCGGCATTAAAATCTATTCTTAGTGAATGCCTTCTGATTTTTCATTGCAGAGGTAGTTGTTGGCTACTTTCTTTCCTGAGTTCAACCAAACTCTCATGCAGTTCTCCCCACTTGCCTCTCCCCCTTTTTGTCCATTTCTATTCTTAGTTTTTAATTTGCAATTTAAAAAAAATTAAAGGACCAGCCATAGTGGAACATGCCTTTAGTTCCAGCACTTGTGAGATAAGAGGCAGGCGGATCTTTATGAGTTTGAGGCCATCTTGGTCTACACAGTGAGTTCCAGGCTAGCCAACAGATTGTCTCACATAGTGAGACACTGTCTCTCTCTCTCTCTCTTTCTCTCTCTCTCTCTTTCTCTCTCTCTCTCT
>NW_021611992.1:0-1283 GCF_004785775.1 Grammomys surdaster | reverse complement strand
ACAACTTACTTGGATCTTACATATGAAACAATGAAAGGCAAATGCCCTGGTGGTACAATAGTATCTGCTTTAAAGCAAACACACTTCCTAACTAAATGTCACCTGTAACATGATTTATGTGTTTTCAGCTCCGAGGTACTTGCCTTTAGCTCTGGAAGTTAGAATACACTGCAATGCATGTAACTTTACATTAGATTTGTTCAATAGGTTCTATAGTACTTTTGCTGGAATCTAGGACCTTATTTGGACATTCCATATGAAACCATGAAAGATACATGGCCGGGGGCTACAAGTGTTTCTGCTGTAAACCAAACACACTTCCTAACTGAAGTGTCACATGTAATATGATTTAGGTGTTTTCAGCTGTGTTGTACTTGCCTTTAGCTCTGCAAGTAAGAATGTGCTTAATTGAGCTTTATTTACATTAGGGTTGTTCAATATGTTCTAATGTGCTTTTCTGCTGGAATCTAGCAACTTACTTGGACATTCCATATGAAACAAGGAAAAATACATGGCCAGGAGATACAAGCGTTTGTGCTGTAAACTAAACACACTTCCTAACTGAAATGTCACATGTAACATGATTTAGGTGTTTTCAGCTGTGTTGTACTTGGCTTTAGCTCTGCAAGTAATAATGTGCTGAATTTTGCTTATCTTTACATTAGGGTTGTTCAATTCCTTCTTATGTTCTTTTCTGCAGGAATCTAGCAACTTACTTGGACATTCCATATGAAACAATGAAAGTTACATTGCTGGGTGGTACATGTGTTTCTGCTGTAAACCAAACACACTGCCTAAATAAAATTTCACATGTAACATGACTTAGGTGTTTTCAGCTGTGTTGTACTTGCTTTTATCCGTGCAAGTAAAATTGTGCTGAATTGCGCTTATCTTTACATTAGGATTGTTCAATATGTTCTAATGTGCTTTTCTGCTGGAATCTAAACACTTACTTGCACATTAAATATGAAACCATGAAAGATACATGGCCGGCTGGTACAAGTCTTTCTGCTGTAAACCAAACACACTTCCTAACTGAAATGTCACATGTAACATGATTTAGGTGTTTTCAGCTGTGTTGTACTTGCCTTTAGCTCAGCAATTAAGAATGTGCTGAATTGAACCGATGTTTACATTAGGGTTGTTCAATACGTTCTCATGTGCTTTTCTGCTGGAATCTAGGAACCTACTTGGACATTCCAAATGAAACCATGAAAGATACATGGCCGGGTGGTACAAGTTTTTCTGCTGTAAACCAAACACTCTTCCTAACTGAAGTGTCA
>NW_021611991.1:449-2048 GCF_004785775.1 Grammomys surdaster | reverse complement strand
CTTTGAACTTTGGACTTTTTATGTTTGTTTGTTTGTTTGTTTGTTTGAGACAGGGTTTCTCTGTGTAGTCCTGGCTGTCCTGGAACTCACTCTGTAACCCAGGCTGTCCTCGAACTCAGAAATCCGCCTGTCTCTGCCTCCCAAATTCTGGGATTAAAGGCGTGCGCCACCACCACATGGCTGAACTTTGGACTTTAAAAAAAAAAAGATTTATTTATTTATTTTATGTATGTCAGTACACTGTTGCTGCTTTCAGACACATCAGAAGAGGGTATCGGATCCCTTTCCTGATGGTTGTGAGCCACCATGTAGTTGTGGGAATTGAACTGAGGACCTTTGGGAGAGCAGCCTGTGCTTTTAACTGCTGAACCATCTCTCCAGCCCTCAAACTTTGGACTTTTAAACAAGTTTAAGACTGTTATACACTATGAGAACTTTTGAAGCTGAACTAAACCCATTTTACATTATGACATGTCTATATAGCTATGGAGTTCGCGGTGTGGAATATGGTGGTGTGGATAAAAATGACTCCCATAAGCTCATAGGGAGGGGTGGCCTTGTTGGAGTAGGTGAAGTCTTGTTGGAGAAAGTATGTCTTTGGGACAGGCTTTGAGTTCTCAGATGTTCAAGCTAGGCCCAGTGTGGCATTCTTTTCCTGCTGCCTGCTAACCTAGGTTGGAACTCTCAGCTACCTCTCCAGCACCATGCTTTCCACCATAATGACAATGGACTAAACCTCTGAACTGTAAGCCAGCCCCAATTAAATATTTTCCTTTATAAGAGTTGCTGTGGAAATGGTGTATGCTTCACAGCAGTAAAATCCTAACTAAGACAACTGAGGTGTCTTCAGGACAAGACCTCACCCAGCTAACCTTCCAAACTTGTGAAAACAAAATGCCTAAAGAATTTTCTGCCCCTAAGAAAAAAATTGGATTGCATTGGAGATACCAAGATTTTAAAGGTAGCAAACCCATGGGATATCTGTCAAGTAGAGTTACACACAGTGAGTGAAGCAAGACAGAGAGAGTGATGTATATTTCAGATAGCAAAGCTGGAAGGACAGAGCCTTCTAAGCCTTTTAACATCAGGCAGGGAGCTAGAGGATTTGAAATTTTCCCTGTTGATTTTGGAGCCTGCTATGGTCCAGTATTTTCTCACCATACTCAAATTCCTCCCTTTTTGCAATGGACAAGTATATTCTGTGCCTTTGTTTGTTGAAAGTGTGTGATTCACTTTCTGATTTTACAAGGGGTTATAATTAGATTTACCTTGAGTCTTGAACTTTGAACTTTTAAACCGTGTTGAAATGATGGGAGCTTTTGAAGTTGGACTAAATGCATTTTGAAATATGATACAGCCAGGAGGCAATGAGGGTGGAAAGTGGTGATTCAAATAAGAGTGGTTCCCATAGGCTCATATATTCAATTTCTTGGTTCCCAGTTGGTGGGATGGATTGGGAAGGATTAGAAGGTGTGGTCTTGTCAGAGGTGTGTCACTGGGGTCAGGCTTTAGAGAAATAGTTCTCAACCTGCGGGTCATGACCTCTTTGAGAGTCAAATGACCCTTTCACAAGGGATGCATGTCAGATATTCTACATAT
>NW_021611991.1:0-349 GCF_004785775.1 Grammomys surdaster | reverse complement strand
ATTTACACTATGATTCATAATAGTAGAAAATTCCAGTTGTGAAGTAGCAACAGAGTAATTTTATGTTTGGGGGTCACCACAACATGAGGAACTGTTGTATTAAAGGATCTTTGTATTAGAAAGGTTAAGGATCACTGCTTTAGGGTTTCAAAAGCTGTGTGCTCTATGCCTCCTACTTGTTGACCAAAAGGTGAACTCTCAGCTGTTCCTGCCTCCATGCCTCTGTGCCACCATCATGGACTCTAGCCTTCTGAAACCATAAACTCAATTAAACTCTTGTTTTATAAGTTCCCTTATCATGCTGTTGGTCACAGCAATAGAAAAGTAACTAAGACAAGAGCTAGGCTAG
>NW_021611990.1:1018-7351 GCF_004785775.1 Grammomys surdaster | reverse complement strand
TAAAGCTGGGTGCGGTGGTATATGTCTGAGCTTCCAACTATTCAGGATGCTGAACAAGAGGAGCACTTGAACCCAAGAGTTTGAAACCAGCAACAGCACAGCTGAGCAACTCAGCAAGATCCTGCTGAAAGTGTACACACAGACAACACATCAGACGATGGCTCAGGGCCGTTTTCTTCTGTTTTACTGAGGCCAGCCAGGCCCTACTTTATAATACAAAACATGTGGCTAAAAGAATTATTTTCCAGTACACATTTTAATTATTCATCATCCAAAAATGTACTGTTCAACTCCATAGTTAGACAAAGTTGGCAGTCACCTTAGGCGTTTCCAGTGTGTTCTTAGTTCTAGCCACGGGTCTATAAACCAGCAAACAGATGAAAACAGGTCCCTTCGTAGCTTTCTACAGTTTCTAAACTAAAATAATGGGGATGGGAAACATTTTAACGAACAGAACCAAAAAAGAAAAAGACCACAAACTGACAACAATTAAACAATTAAAAGGTATTAAATATGTGGCTGGAAAGCTGGGCTAAATAAATCATCACTGTTAATGAGTCACAGGACTTTGTGTGTCCCCAGGGGAATCACTATAAATATTAATCACCACTGTGGAAAGTACCTGTCAATCTACACAAATTAAAGGGAGACAGTGGCAGCAACTCGGGCTTCACCAGGTGAAGACGGTACTTGTGCTCAAGGAGACCGAATCCTTGATTCACTGGTCATCTTTAACTGTATGTGCAAAATCATTCACAGAGAAACAAATTTTCAATTATGAACTATTTTCATTTCTCCTTTCTTCATCAAGAACATTTAAGTACTTCCCTAAAGATCAGAACTACATGTTGAAAAACTATCTCACCAGAGGAAGAGATGGGGCTTCCCTCAGGGATGACCCATCCCATTGTAGGAGCTGTAAGGACAGAACACTACAATTAGATGCCCTGGAGGTGATTTTGTTGGGTGGTAGATTGGTGGGCTTTCTGTCTGTTTGTCTGTCTGTCTTTTTTTGTCAGTTTGTCTTGTCCAATGCCTACCCCTGACCTTCAACATCACCCCAGGTTGAGGACCCAACCAAGGACTTTTGCTCTCTACCACTGAGCTAAATCCCCAAACATGACAATTTTCTTTGGTAAAATAAAAACCTTGGCTGATGAGACTGGAGGGCAAGGTGGGTTGTGTTAGTGTGTGAGGCCTCCATCCTTACAAAGTGTAGCAAGTGAGGTTCACAGGATGCAGCTGTTAGTAAGGGAAACGGCTCTCACAGAGCAGGGATCTACCCAGTACAGCATGGCAGCATGCTGCCACTGACAGCAGTCTTTAGGATTTGGGGACAGTGAATTCACCGGTTTGATTGGTAGGTAGGGAAAAAGAGCTGTTTACAGGAGAGTCAACCCCAGCACAGTTGCTCTGACAAAGTGGCTTCTATCAAAACTCTTACTACCCCTTCAGACTATTCCAGAGGCAAGACACATGTCAGTAAAACACAACCGTTTATTCAGTGTTTGGTGTATGACCAAAATCAATGAAATACCTAAAAGTCATTCTGAAGCAGACAGTTGTGCGGGCCATCAGACCTACACCACTGCTGTGAGAAGGAGGACTCCTAGTATAATCACGTACTGTACCATTGTGCCAGCTTCCATCTCTGCTCCCTTCCCAAGCTGTGCAGCTATGACAGTCCAGTTTTCTATGTATACAGAGGAATAATGAAATGTCCACGGCGCGTTATTTACAAAGGTTAACCTGGCTCTCGCTTTTCAGTGTCGAAGGCGGGTCTGACGGCAAATCTCATCATGGCAAGTGTGTGCAAGAGGGAAGAAGAACCACTGCAAAGAAGCCAGGAAGCCTGTGGTGTCACCCTGGTCCTCACAAACGCACATTCCCAATGACTAACGCCCTCTTGATAGGCTCTATCTCTGACAGACCCCACCACTGTGGAGGACAAAGCGACTCCGGGTGCAGCAGCCTGTCATCCACCTGTCCCTTGCCAAGGCCCATTTCCTTCATTTTTTCTTGTCTTCCCTGGTCGTCATGGTCCTCCTCTTCCTCTTCTTCCTCCTCCTCCACAATGCCTTTTGTTTTTTTTTCAAATGTACCTGTTTTCCTGGGAAAAAGACTCCAGCTGAACAAAACCCATAGACAAATAGTCTTTTTTTTTTTTTTAATGTATGTTCTCTTTCCATGAAGCTTCTAAGGCCATTGTGCTCTCAAGTCTTCTTTGGCAGAGACAGAGGGATCTGCAGGCAGAGCTCAGCCCTTCCAAGGTTCTTTTACCATGGCATTAAGTTTACAAGGGGACTAAGTGTGTTTGTTTGTTTGCTTGTTTGTTTGTTTGTTTGTTTGTTTGTTTGAAACAAGGTCTCTTTCTATTTTACAGAGCTCTGGCTGTCTTAGAACACACTCTGTAAACCAAGCTGTTCTCCAACTTAGAGAAGTGCTTGCCCCTGCCTCACATGCACTGGAACTAAAGCCACACCCCACCACATCCAGCTACACTAAGTTCTGACAGAAGGACTAGTTTTTCATGAGTGTGTTTGTTTTTAATTTATTTAACGTATGTGTTTTGCGGAGTATATGTATACACACCATGTGTGTGCCTGCTGTCTCTGGAGGTCAGTAGAAGGAAGAGGGCACCAGATCCCCTACAATCAGAGTCATAAGTGATTGTCAGCTGTCCCACGGGTGCTGGGACTTGAACATGGGTCCTCTGTGGATCAGGCAGTGCCTTTAACTGCTCAGCCATTTTCCCAACCTCCTCTGGGAAGCTTAAAAGAAAAAAAAAAAAAAAAAAAAAAAAAAACCTCTGAACTCACAGATACTAAGGCTTCATGTGCAGTCCCTCCAGCTGGAATTTGCCTCGATATTTACCCATCTTTGTCCTTTGAGAAGTCAAAGAATGTTTTAAGGAGAGAAGCCTAGTTAAATTTAGAAACTGGTAGATTTAAACAAAGCTCAACATTTATCAAGAGCTTGCTTTAATATAATCATTGCATGTGCCCAAGACAGCACAGATACACCATGAATTAGAGCAGACTCCAAATGCTATTTCCATGAACCTTCCTCCGACAAACACCAGTCTTTTCCTGAAAAGGTGGAGGTCCACTACACAACATGCTCTAGTATATCTTACTTTGAAAGACTAAGGACAACACATACATCACACTGGACTGTGTAAGGAAGGAAATGATTGTGGTACACTGAGATACACATAGGAATCTCTGACTGTAATATGGAACACTTCATTTGGATTATGCAAATTTTGTTCAAAACACTTAAGTTCGTGTTTAAAATGTAGCATGTTCATTATGATGATTAATCTTCCATTATCAATCTGGCTGGACTTAGGGTCGGCTAGGAGACACAGCCTCTGGGCCAGACTGTGAGGGTATACTCAGAGAAGCTTAACTGAAAAGGAAAGACTCACCCTACAGGAGTGGCACCACTCCACAGGCTGGGGAACCAAAACGAAAAAAGCTGAGAAAGCCAGAGGAACATCAGTATCGACTCTCTGCTTCCTGACTGCAGAAGCAACTCCTGCCATAGGCACGACACAGCCACTCTGATACACTGCATCCCCTAAAACTGTGAGCCAAAATAACCCCTAAAGTTGCTTCTTGCCAGGTATTTGGTCCTGGCAACACTTTATGAGGATACAGTTGCAAGCCTAGCCTACTGCTGACTCCCCAAGAAAAACATTACTTCTCTTCTCCCAGGAGGTCTACCTCCAACACCAAGTGTGGAATCAGAGGACCACAGAAACAATTCTGTACACTCCTGTGGTTTGGACTGAATGCTGTCCCACTCACCCTGAAGGTACCAGCAAAGACACACAGAAATGCAAAGCACACCAAGAAATCATATGCAGAAAAGAGATCACTGCTAAAGGTGGAATCTCCTAGAGAGGCGTTTGTGCCTTTCAACATGCTTGTCTCTGAGACAAGGACAGTGATGAGGACTTAGGGAGCAACCTTCCTCTAGGGAAGTGCTATCCCCAGTACCTCCTCCAGGATCCAGTGGGAAGGCACTTAACACCCAGCCTTCTGTCCCAATGCTAAGTGTGCAGAAGCTTTGAAAGCCAGTGAAAGAGGGTTTTCCTATTGGGCCAGGCGTGACAAAGGTAATGCCCCTTGATCAAAGTTATGGAAAACCAGCCCCAAAGGAGAAAAACCGGTTCCCCTCATCTAACTCCCAAAGATTATCTGTTCTCGGATAATCAAATGAGCAGGTCAAGATATCCTTTTTTTTTTTTAACTTTTTTTTTTTTTAACTTTTTTGAGACAGGGTTCCTCTGTATAGCCCTGGCTGTCCTGGACCTCCATCTATAGACCAACCAGCTGGCCTCGAACTCAGAGATCCACCTGCCTCTCCCTCCTGAGTGCCAGAATCAAAGGCATCTGGCTCCACTACCTGGCCTTACTTTTCTTTTAAAAAACTACTTATCATACAAGAAATGGAACTTCAACAAAAACATGGGAAAATAAATTCTTCCTAAGAACTGTTATTGGGCGTGGTGATACACACACTTATAATCCCAGCATGAAGGGGAGGGGCTGGGTAATGAATTCAAAGCTAATCTGGGGTTTCTTTAAGAGACTCAGTCTTAAAAAACAGGGGAGGGAGGTACAATGTTACAAAGTGTCCCTTTTAAAAGTTTCTGTGAGCCGGTGATAGCCCACACCTTTAATCCCAGCACTCAGAAGGCAGAAGCAAGCAAATCTCTGAGTTCTAGACCAGCCTGGTCTACAGAGAAAATTACAGAATAGCCAAGGCTACACAGAGAAACCTAAAATCAAAAAAAAAAAAAAAAAAAGTTTATAAGTAAGTTCAGGGAAGAGGTGAGGAGGGGAGTGACCCTGCATCTGATCTCTGGCCCCTTAGCTTCCTTTACACCATGACATGAGACAGCATCCTTAGGTCTCATGTTCCTGCCACCATGACAGTCTGTCCAAGCAGTCATGGAGAGAACCTCTAAAACAGTAGCTCTCAACCCTTTGGGGATCAAAAAACCCTTTCATAGAGGTCACCTAGGGCCATCAGAGGTCACCTAGGGCCATCAGAAAACAGATGTTTACACCACAAGTCATAACAGTAGCAAAGTTACAGTTACAAAGCAGGAGCAGAGGGGCAAAAATAACTTTATGTTTGAGGGTCATCACATGAGGAACTGTATTGAAGAGTCACAGATTAGGAAGGTTGAAAACTAATGCTCTACAACCCTGGGGGAGAGAGAGGGACACACTACACACGGACTCCTTTCCAGCTTTAAGCTGGTCTTCCTTCGGCAACACAAGTGACTGATAGGCAAACCCAGTCTAAAAGATATGACCATAGAACACAGCTCTATGGTGTATGCATGTCAACCATGTGCCCCTAAGGCCAACTCTCAGAGCTGAATTCAACTCCTGACACAGCCAACTAAAAACTTTGTACATTTGGTCACTTGATTTAAGGACTTAGATCTTTATATCATTGTAGGAGGCGGTAAGGTGGGAGGAGTAAGAAGAGGAAGAGAAGGAAGAGGAGGAGCTAAGGGAGAGGAACGAGGGAGGGAACATGGAGGCAGATGTGCACGTGTCTCCAGCAGTCAAAGGTAGTTGGTATATCTAGGTTGGGGTTACACCTCTGATTGTATGGGAATCTTGTTATTGAGCATTACCAAACATATAAAGCCTTTGGATAATCTAAGCCTTAGAGTCTCATTTGTACCGAGCCCATGTGGGTGGCAGGATGGTCTGGGCTCAGCCAAGCATTGTGGAGACAGCGTGATAGACTGGCAGAGCCATGTCCCATGCTGGCCTATCGTGGGTGGCAGGACTGATGTCTCTCATCACCTGCGCAGATGGCCTGAGCTGAGCAGTGGAGGTAAGGCCGCAGGCACTCCTGGCCGCAGGCCTAGGCTAGTCAGAAACATGACGGCTGATTAAGAAAAGCCAGATTGAGTGCCGCCATTTTAAATATCTCTCACAATATATCATGATATGTGAAAATTCACAAGCTAACTGAACATAGCCTAAAAATCTCCGTCAATGGAGAAAATCGAACGAGGTAACAAATACCTTGCAAGTGGTCAGTGACTCATACAGCAGGTGGAGACAATTCTCACTATCGCCCCCAACTGGACGGGGAGGTGGTGTGAACCTTGAGATTTAAAGTCAGGCTGACTTCCGATACCCAACAGAGCAGTCACTAACAAACTGGTAAGTGCTGGTGATGTGATTTTAAATGGAGATGTTCTGTAAGCACACTGGGGATATGTTATTCCTGTAAGCACACTGGGGACATGTTATTCCTGTAAGCACACTGGGGATATGTTATTCCTGTAAGCAC
>NW_021611990.1:0-1008 GCF_004785775.1 Grammomys surdaster | reverse complement strand
AAGCACACTGGGGATATGTTATTCCTGTAAGCACACTGGGGATATGTCATTCCTGTAAGCACACTGGGGATATGTTATTCTAAATGGATAATATTATAGAATGTAAGTATGGGATGGAAGGGGGATTCCCATATCCTACCTGAAAAGGGAGTATACAAAGTATCTAATAACTTCCATACTGACTACATGCTTAAAGAGTAGTAGTGTGGACATGCTAGATTAACTCCACTTCCTCTTAGAGATTACTAGAAACATCTTACTGATACAGTTCACGGTGTATTGTTCATGGATGCTATGAGCTACACTGATGCACACACACATGTGCCCTACCCCTTACCCACATACTAAACCCTGTCATCCATACTAATCTCTACAAGGCTGGCACTCTTAGGAAAACAGACAGTAACAGACACAAAAATAATATAAGCTGATAAAAAGCCATCAGACTGTATGCTTTAAATGAAAGGTATGGGATACGTGATTTGTATCGCAAAAGAAATAGATCCAAAAAATATTAGTCACAAGTCTTTAGACATATGTGTTTCTGCACTCAAGTCTCCATAGAACGATGGAAAAAAGTTTAAACAAACAGCATTTGCAGACTGAAAGACACATACAGCAAGCTACAACACAACTGTTAGGCATGTATCTGTCAAGTGGCAGTCTCTCAATCCATGTGGCCCTGTTCTGAGCCCTGCTTAGGTGGTACTTTCACACAACAGTGTCCACAATCACAGGCTACTAAACAGCAGCAGGCAAGGAGTCCAAGAAGCAGGAAACAGACAAGGCTAGCCAAGGACCGGCAAGAGACAGCCTTGACCACCTCTTCCCAAGTACAAATACTGCTATGTTGCTAGACCAGTGTAACTCCCAACAGAAGAGCTGTGATTTGCACAGGAGAAACGGCATCAGGTATGACTGAGCGAGGCCCGGGTGAAGGTCCTGGGTGCAGAGCAAGAAAACAGAAGCTATGCCTGGAGCAAAGCTCCGAATTCCACAACAGACAAA
>NW_021611989.1:0-1612 GCF_004785775.1 Grammomys surdaster | reverse complement strand
CTCCACAGTTCCCCCTTTTTTGTTTTTAAGCAGTTTCAAGCTGTGACTGCCCGATCAAGCAAGCTCCATCATGTAGGATCCCACGATCAAGGGCAGACAGGCTCAAACCATGGGACTCACTCTACTGGGTGCAATGGGCAAAGCCCACCAGGTGCAAGAGCTGGGCCCAAGAAAAATGGAATAGACACCCATCCCGTGTGCAATGAAACCTATAGGCTTCCAGGGGTGCAAGGGCTGTCCAGACCTAAAATTTGGGGTAATGAGAGCAACTAATGCTTCAAAGCTACCAGCCATGCTTGTGGAGATACACACCCCCTCAATGGCCTGAAAGGCACGCACTACCAGCACCCTCTCATGTCTCTGGGCCCTGACCATATGACAGATACAAGACAGGCAGAGAACACAGACGCCCACTAGGGCAACAGCTAGCACTCCTATACCCTGAAAATCTTCATGATGCAATGCTTCCGGGCTCACATGGGCAGGTCAGTACTATTGTGTCTGGTCTTCCTAGAGGTACCGTCGTCTCTCGGCAGTGCTTTCTGCAAGTTGGACACAGCAACAGTTCTCTCAATGTCTATGACAGCGTACAGCTCTGTGCGCCGGGTGGGGGTTTGTAGGAGGGGAGTGGTTGTCGTTTCTGGAGTCTGAGGGTTGTCAGAGTCACTGCCCCTTTCCAAATCCACCTGTGTATAACTGAGTTGCCTATGTTCACTTCCCACAAGAGAGTGTCGGCTTGAGGGGTGAGATGAAGTATCTCCAAACGAGGGGTAGCAGGGATGCCCGTTGGGTAAGTTCTGAGCACCAAGCCCTGGAGTCGTAGGTGTTCGAGGTGTTCTAGGGACTTCCAATTCTGTCTGATGACTATTCCTTTCTACAACTGGCTCTTCCACCACATTTATACTATTATTTTGCATAATCTCTTGCAACATGTTAAATAATTCTTCTGCACGGGCACACTTAAAAACAAAAATTCCTTGTCCAGTTTGACACAATCGACCACTTTCAAAAGAAAACAGATTTGAGTCGTAGCCATACCGTCGCAGGCAGAGGTAGTGCCATTTCACCGAGTCTCGCTTCGGGGTGTACAAAATCAGTTCTGTGTCTGTGAGCTCCATGAAACCAGAGTCTAGCTCATTGCCATCATCATCAACGTTAACAACCTTAAACTTGTTCCTATGGTTATCTAGGACATTGTCTTTATCTGGACAGCTACAACAGCTACCCATGGCTTTGCTTTCTAACCTTTCCGCCGCTTTACCACAGTCCTTAGATTCGTCCTTCTCTTTGAAGTCTGTATTATTTTAGCCTCACTACCCTTGGCCTCTTTGATCTTTGTATACTTATGCCGTGTTCTTTCTCTTCCACACCTTTGTACTTGGCAGGAAATGTTTCCAATTCTTCACCTTCACTCCCTCTCTTCCCTTTCTATGTCCTTCCCCAGTTTATCCCAGGTGGCCAAGGTAAGCTGTCCCGATACCACGAACCAAGGGGCGATGCGGTCCACTTCCTGGACAAACTGCTGTAGAGCCTTCTGTTTAAGGTAGTTAACAGCGGCACTCATGCCCTGGCTGGTGACAGTTAAGGCAAAAACACAGCACCAGGGATACTG
>NW_021611988.1:1062-1218 GCF_004785775.1 Grammomys surdaster | reverse complement strand
AACTGAATCCTGAGTCATCCAGGAGCCACTGCACTCAGAGCAGCTGGTAAGAACTCCATCTCACTCCCTAAACCCCAGAGATAGATCGGGGAGCCAGGGACATCCAGGGCACAGCAGCTACCCAAACCCCACCCCTCCGGAATTCCACTTCCCTTC
>NW_021611988.1:0-962 GCF_004785775.1 Grammomys surdaster | reverse complement strand
GGAGCAGACACAGAGTTGGTCTGCTCCTGTCCTGTGGAGAAACTGAATCCTGAGTCATCCAGGAGCCACTGCACTCAGAGCAGCTGACACAGAGTCGGTCTGCTCCTGTCCTGTTGAGAAACTGAATCCTGAGTCATCCAGGAGCCACTGCACTCAGAGCAGCTGAAACTGAATCCTGAGTCATCGAGGACCCACTGCACTCAGAGCAGAAGGATTTCCAGATCCAAGAGGTGGCCTGAGTCCCAGGAGTTATTCCACCCAGGAGATTAGGAGCATAAGACCACAGAGACCTCTGGACTCTGAGGAGCTCTGCAATAAGCAAGATAACTGGAAATACAGACTCCAGTTTTACACAGTGAGGGCAGGTACCACTAGAGTTAACCAGATGGCGAAAGGCAAGCGCAAGAACATAAGCAACGGAAACCAAAGTTTCTTGGCATCATCAGTGCCCAATTCTCCCAATATAGCAAGCCCTGAACACCCCATCACACCTGAAAAGCAGGATTCAGAATTAAAATCACTTCTCATGATGATGATAGAGGATTATAAGAAGGAATTAAGTAACTCCCTTAAAGAAATACAGGAGAGTACAAGTAAACAGATAGAAGCCCTTAAAGAGGAATCACAGAAATCCCTTAAAGAAATGGAAGAAAACACAAAGAAGGAATTAAACAAAAACATTCAGGATCTGAAACTAGAAATAGAAACAATAAAGAAAGTTCAAAGGGAGACAACCATGGAGATAGAAAACCTAAGAAAGAGATCAGGAGTCACAGACGCAAGCATCACCAACCGAATACAAGAGATAGAAGAGAGAATCTCAAATGCAGAAGATACGGTGGAAAATATTGACACAGTTGTCAAAGAAAATGCAAAATGCAAAAAACTCCTAACTCAAAACATCCAGGAAATCCAGGACACAATGAGAAGACCAAACCTAAGGATAATAGGTATAGATGAGA
>NW_021611987.1:1319-1760 GCF_004785775.1 Grammomys surdaster | reverse complement strand
TGTGTGTGTGTGTGTGTGTGTCTGTGTGTGTGTGTGTATGTGTGTGTGATAGTGTATGGCTATGATGTCTGTCTGTCTGTGTGTGCATGTCCATGATGACTTTGTGAATATATATGTTGTCTGGTGTCTATGTGTGCATGGCTATGGTGTCTGTGTGTTTGCATGGCTATGGTGTATGTGTGTGTCTATGGCTATGCTGCCTGTGTGTGTGCATGACTATGGTGTCTGTGTGTGCATGGCTATGGTGTCTGTGTGTGTCTTTGGCTATGATGTCTGCATGTGTGCATGGCTATGATGTCTGTGTGTGTGCATGTCTATGGTGTCTGTGTGTGTCTATGGCTATGATGTCTGCGTGTGTGCATGGCTATGATGTCTGTGTGTGAGTATGCACGGCTATGATGTCTGTGTGTGTGCATGGATATGGTGTATGTGTGTGTCTAT
>NW_021611986.1:0-2321 GCF_004785775.1 Grammomys surdaster | reverse complement strand
CTGGGTCTCTGTGAGTTTGAGGCATAGTGGTCTACAGAGTGAGTTCCAGGCTAGTCAGGGCTATGTAGTGAGAACCTCTCTCAAGGAAAAAAAGAAAGAAAGAGCCAGGCGGTGGTGGCGCACACCTTTAATCCCAGCACTTGGGAGGCAGAGGCAGGCGGATTTCTGAGTTCGAGGCCAGCCTGGTCTACAGAGTGAGTTCCAGGACAGCCAGGGCTACACAGAGAAACCCTGTCTCAAAAAACCAAAAAAAGAAAGAAAAAAAGGAAAACAAGAGGACCTGGGTGAGCTGTACTGACCTGGATTGAGCTCAGTGTACTTACATGGCAGCTATAAACTCCAGATGCACAGGATCTAATGCCCTCTTCTGGCCTCCACAGACACCACATGTATGCACAGGATACACAGACACACACAAAGGCCAAACATCCACATACATGAAATAAAATAAATATGGGCCCAGAGAGATGACTCAGTGGTTCAGAGCACTTGCTGCTCTTGCAGAACACACGCTCAGTTCCCAGCAACCACACAGCATCTTACAGATTCCTGTGACTCCAGTCCCAGGTGACCCTCTTCTGGCCTCCAGGGGATGCCAAGCACATACACAGTACACATACACATTCATTTGAGATCACTCATACACATAGAAGACAAATAAATCTTAAATAAAAAAAAACCTTTAAAAAAGCTAAAAATCAACAAAAACTCCCTTGAAATCTTTAAACTAAATGGAAATGATCTAGTTGACACAGGATAAAAGGCAATTTTATAGTGTCAAGTTGAACTTCTTGGAAGTACAATCCTAGGGTTAGCTAGTCATCAGCATTTGAAAATACGGAGCTGACGAGTTAGCAAGTGCCACTACCCATGAATCTTGAGGATCCAACTTTGCATACGCAGGCCCAGGTGGGTAGTGGGTGAGGGCATGCACCCGTAACTTATGTGAGCAGAGGAGACAGCAACATCTCTAGAGCTTGTGACCAGAGTGATGAGCTCCAGGTTCAAGGAGAGAGTCACCTGTCTCAAAAAAGTACAGAGGACTGCCAGGTTTGTTGGCATATGCTTTTAATTCCAGTATTTGGGAGACAGAAGCAGGGAAATCTCTTAGTTTGAGGCCAACCTACACTACATAGTGAACTCTTAAAAAAAAAAAAAAAAAAAAAATGTGGAAAGCAACTATGGAAGACACCTCCCGCCTGGCAGTGGTGGCGCACGCCTTTAATCCCAGCACTTGGGAGGCAGAGGCAGGCGGATTTCTGAGTTTGAGGCCAGCCTGGTCTACAGAGTGAGTTCCAGGACAGCCAGGGCTATACAGAGAAACCCTGTCCCCAAAATTAAAAGATTTGGTCTCTACACATATACACACAGAAAAGTGTATACATGAATATGCTTATACCCTCTACCACACCCAATTTATAACCAGAAGTTAACTTAGGAAGAAATACCACACATGTAGTCCATGAGAATGCAGACGGATGTGAAGGGCTCACATAATCACAGCAGCACAGCAAAAGCTGTTCCTGTGGGGAAGAGGGTCCACATGCAGGGCCACAAAATCGTCTGAGTAACCCTGGCAAGTAAAATGGCCAGTATTTCCTTGGGTATTCTTGCTATCTCTACCAGCAAACAACTGTCAGGGAGTAACAGGAAGACTAGCTTCCTGGAGGGTATTCTGGCATCCATGTTATAGCTGATAAATCCCAAGGCACAGAATTCTCTGAATGGCCACCGAGGAAGATGAAGGAAGCTCCACCAACTATGGTGGTGAAAAACAATGACTACAGACAACACACACACACATGCACACACACACACACTCTAAGGCCCAAACAATAAAAAACCAAAATGCATCTTTAGGCTTTTATAGTCTGACAAATAAGATCATAGGATACATACTTTAATGTCTACTATAGAATATAAGCAAAGCAATTTAGAAACAGATACAACACAACACACACACACACACACACACACACACACACACACACACACAAATGAGATCCTGGCAAGTGCCCCATTTACTCACACATACAAAGGTCATAAAGTACACAGGAAGGCCAGGAATCTATTTCAGACTAAAAGAACCAAGACAGGACAACACAAACATATTCCTGGCCAGCTCCAGAACCAAAACTAAAACTAAAACTTACTAAAGTAAGTCAATAGGACAACTGACATACTTAAATGTAAGCTGACGGTAGCTACACATATGGCAATGGTATATCAATCTCACATAATAAACATACTCTAAGAGGGTAGGTATATATATATGAAATATCAGGGATAGGAGACAACACAATGTTCTCGCAAATGGGTCA
>NW_021611985.1:547-1422 GCF_004785775.1 Grammomys surdaster | reverse complement strand
GTGGAAAAAGGACAGCATTTTCAACAAATGGTGCTGGTTCAACTGGAAGACAACATGTAGAAGAATGAAAATTGATCCATTCTTATCTCCTTGTACAAAGCTCAAGTCTATGTGGATAAAGGACCTCCACATAAAACCAGATACACTGAAACTAATAGAAGAGAAGGTGGGGAAAAGCCTCGAATACTTGGGCACAGGGGAAAAGTTCCTGAACAGAACTCCAATGGCATATGCTCTAAGATCGAGAATTGACAAATGGGACTTCATAAAATTGCAAAGTTTCTGTAAGGCAAAGGACACTGTCAATAGGACAAAATGACAACCAACAAATTGGGAAAAGATCTTTACCAATCCTTCATCTGATAGAGGGCTAATATCCAATATATACAAAGAACTCAAGAAATTAGACTCCAGGCAACCAAATTACCCTATTAAAAAATGGGGTATAGAGCTTAACAAAGAATTTTCAACAGAAGAAACTCGAATGGCCGAGAAGCATCTAAAGAAATGTTCAGCATCCTTAGTCGTCAGGGAAATGCAAATCAAAACAACCCTGAGATTCCATCTCACACCAGTCAGAATGGCTAAGATTAAAAACTCAGGTGATAGTAGATGCTGGCGAGGGTGTGGAGAAAGAGGAACACTCCTCCATTGTTGGTGGGACTGCAAGATGGTGCAACCACTTTGGAAATCAGTGTGGCGGTTCCTCAGAAAATTGGACATAGCATTACCCGAAGATCCAGCTATACCACTCCTAGGCATATACCCAGAAGGTGCTCGAACATATAGTAAGGACATATGCTCAACTATGTTCATAGCAGCCTTATTTAATAGCCAGGAGCTGGAAAGAACCCAGATGTCCTTCAACTGAGGAA
>NW_021611985.1:0-447 GCF_004785775.1 Grammomys surdaster | reverse complement strand
GGTAAGCCAATCACAAAAGAACACACATGGTATTCACTCACTGATTAATTGATATTAGCCCAGAACCTTAAAATGCCCAAGATGCAACTCACAGGCCACATGAAGTCCATAAAGAAGGAAGACCAAGTGGGGGTGATTCGGTCCTTCTTAGAAGGAGCAACAAAATACTCAAGGGAGCAAATATGGAGACAAAGCGAGGGACAAAAACTGAAGGAGGGGCCGTCTGAAGACCTTTCCACCTGAGTATCCATCCCATGTGCAGTCACCAAAGGTAGATGCTGATGTGGAAGTCAGGAAGTGCATGCTGATAAGAGCCTGATATGGATGTCTCCTCAGAGGTCTTCAAGAGTCTGACATATTCAGAGGCAGATGCTCACAACTAGCCATTGAAGTGATTATGGGGTTCTCAATGGAGGAGTTAGAGTGAAGACTGAAGGAGCTGAAAGG
>NW_021611984.1:447-2583 GCF_004785775.1 Grammomys surdaster | reverse complement strand
CAGGGGACATTGTGCAGGTGGGGAAAGGTAGGGGGTGAGGGTAAGGGCGAGGGTCCTGGCTTCTGGCATCTCCCCCTTCTCTGTTTAGTAGAGAAGGTGTCTTATGATCAATCTCAACTATGTGAATTTTGAATTTGGAAGTCAAATTATGGGGGGTCTTAGACAAGTTCACAACCCCAATACATGGATGTGAGACGAGTCACATCGATGGTCGGAGGCTTTAGGTTGTCGATGATGGGCAACATCAAGGGACCTCGAGGTGGGTGAAAGGAGGGTGAGAGCCCTGTCTTAGGCCATGTAGGCTGCACCCACTCCCAGCACCACACACTCCATTTCGGCTGCATTGGGTGGGCCCTGGGAAGTGGACCTACAATAATCCCGTCATTGGGCTAACTCACAGCCATCCTAGTCCCTTGTAAATGTTCACGTTACCAGCCATTTGTCAGTTTGGGGTGTAATATTGTCATAAAGGAAGGCTCCCCAATGTTAGCGGCCACATCAAGGGCAGCCTTGGTTTAGGAAAAAGCCAATTTTTGTTGGGGTGATCAAGAGGCCAAGCTCTCTAGCAAGAGAAACGAGGGCAAAGCCAGGCATACCAGGAACCCTTCTGGAGGGCGTGGAAGTCTAGGGGTCGACCATAGGGGGAGGCAGGGGAGCTGGCAGCTGTGTCAGTCTCCTGCGGAGTCACTTCTGGATCTTCTTCAATTTTCAGCTGATGGTAATGAACTTCAACCGTCTTCTTGATGGCAGAATCAACCTGGTTCTTAACAAAACTTGTAAAACGATTAAAGGCCCAGGGGCCAAACGAGAGAAGCAAAAGAATGCCAACAAAGGGTCCTAATATACTAGGCAACAGGGTGGTAAGCCAAGGAGAGGTAGAGAACCAGTTTTGATACCATGACTCTCGTTGTTCTCTGGCTCTTTTTCTTTCTTCTAAACTCCTTTTGACCTTGTCCAGGCTATTTTGGACAAGGCCTGTCTTATCGGAGTAAAAGCAACACTCTTCTCTGAGGGCCACGCAGAGACCCTCTTCCTTAAGGAAGACAAGGTCAAGTCCTCTCCTGTTCTGTAATACCACCTCAGAAAGGGAGGCCACAGAGTCCTTAAGATCTTGTATTCCTTCCCTCAAATTATTTAAATCTTTATCAATGAGGGATTGGAGATGAGCATAGTGATTATTGGAAGTCACCAAGGAAGCTATACCCGTGCCTGCCCCAATGGCACTAATTCCTAATATAACAGACAAGGTAAGGGCAGTCAGGGGTTCTCTCTTGGTTCTCAAAGAAAATCCTTGATCTATAATATTAAGAAAGGACTCTGGATCATGTATAAAAAAATGTGGAAGAATGGTAACAATTATACAATAATCTCTAAAATGTAAAAAACTGGGATTAAATATATAAGGAGTCAAACCAGAAGCACAGGCAAAATATGTACCATTAGGTACCAAAGTATATAAAAAAGTATCATTAAGGATCATTATCTGGTTACAGACCGGAATTAAGTCCCTAGGGGGGAGCATGAAGGGTCCCAAAAGACAAAGGCCTATTCCTGAAATGGAGCTAAAAGTAAGACCTCCTTCAGGCGAACGAGTCCCAAGGAGTCTATTGCCATCATTGGTAAAAGTGGGAGGGGAGAGGATAGTTATCTCCTCATAGAAGGGAAAAACATAGTAGGTGAAAAACAAATCCAGCATTGTTGATAATTAGGTTCGCTGGTATTATGGATAGCCTCGAGAGAAGCATTTACCAAGGAAATAATAAGGTCAGCAGAACTAAGAGCAGCAGCGATCAGTCCAATCTGTCTGTCAAGAAGGGAACTGTCCCTGAATCAGAACGGACTGGGCTACAGTGAGCCATTCATTAGAAGTTAAATACCCACCCCCGCCAAGACTCTCAAGAAGGGGAAGAGTAAAGGGGGCGTTAGGGCCATTATTCCCAATGGCAAAATTCAGCTTCTCAAGATATTTAAAACGGAGTTTTTTGAAAACTGTGAGATCACTTGTAGAATCATCCTGATCACTTTCATTTTCAATGTCTGAATTGGGCTCGTTCTCAGAGGAATCAGCCTCAGTCTCGGACTGAAGGCTGGGGTTCTGAGAGGGCTTGCAGGAGGGACGAGAAGAAGAAGCAGGAG
>NW_021611984.1:0-347 GCF_004785775.1 Grammomys surdaster | reverse complement strand
GGTGGGGTTTGTTGAGACTCCAAATCAGAAACTGCGGCTGCAGGTGTCTGTGAAGAAGGAACCTGGGATCGGGTTACAGGAAAGGCTAAATGCAGGGAATCTTGTGAGGGAACGGAGGAAGAACAAAGGACCTTAAGATGGGAAATTTGTTTTTGAAGGCGGAGAATGTCCGTCAATTCACGAACTTGAAAGGAAAGGCGATCTCACATGTCAGAAAGAGAATTAGGCAAAGCGGCAGGGAAAGTTGAAAAGGCAGGCATGGAAGAAGGAGCAGAAGGTGCCGCAGAAGGAGACCAGTCAGGGCTGTATTTTTCAAGGACGCCTGCATCACCGGATTCCAGAGGCTG
>NW_021611983.1:159-2102 GCF_004785775.1 Grammomys surdaster | reverse complement strand
AGAATTGTTTATTAAATAAAGATATTGACAGAATTGTATATTAAATTGCGATATTGACATAATTGGATATTACGTAATTGATTATTAAATAAAGATTTTGACAGAATTGGTTATTAAATAAAGATATTTACAGAACTGGATATTAAATAAAATATTGATAGAATTGTTTATTAAATAAAGAAATTGACAGAATTGTTTATTAAATAAATATATTGACAGAATTGGTTTTTAAATAAAGATATTTACAATATTGGTTATTACAGAATTGATTATTAAATAAAGATATTGACAGATATGGTTTTAAAATAATGATATTGACAGAATTGGTTATTACATAAAGATATTGACGTAATTGTTCTTTAAATAAAATATTGACACAATTGGTTTTTAAATAAAGATATTGACAGAATGCCTTATTAAACATTTTGCCAGAATTACTTATTAAATAAAGACGTTGACAGAATTGGTTTTTAAGTAAAAGTATTGACAGAATTTGTTATTAAATAAAGATTTTGACAGAATTGTTCATTAAGTAAATGTATTGACGTAATTGGTCTTTAAATAAATATTGACAAAATTGGTTTTTAAAAAAAGATATTGACAGAATTGGTTCTTAAATAAAGATATTGAAAGAATTGTTTATTAAATAAAGATATTGACAGAATTGGTTATTAAGTAAAGATATTGACAGAAATGGTTTTTAAATAAAGTGATTGACAGAAATGGCTAGAACAGAATTTAGTACTAAATAAAGATATTGACAGAATTGGATTGTTAATAAATATATTGACAGAATTGGTTTTTAAATAAAGATATTGACAGAATTGTTTATTAAATAAAGATGTTGACAGAATTGGTTTTTAAGTAATAATGTTGACAGAATTTGTTATTAAATGTAGATTTTAACAGAATTGGTTATTAACTAAAGATATTGACAGAACTGGTTATTAGATAAAGATTTTGACAGACAGAATTGGTTAATTTACACAGATATTGACAGAACTGGTTATTTAATAAGATATTGACAGAATTGATTATTAAATAAATATTTTGAGAGTACTGTTTATTAAATAAATACTTTGTAGAATTGTTTATTAAATATAGATATTGATAGAGAGAATTGGTTTTTAAATAAAGATATTGACAGAACTGGTTTTTAAATAAAGATATTGACAGAATTGGTTTTTAAATAAAGATATTGACATAATTGGTTATTACGGAATTGTTTATTAAATAAAGGTATTGTCAAAATTGTTTATTAAATAAAGATAATGACAAAACTGGTTTTTAAATAAAGATACTGACAGAATTGGTTATTACATAAAGATATTGACAGAGTTGGTTATTAAACAATGATATTGAAGAAATTGGTTGTTACAGAATTGGTTTTAAATAAAGATATTGACAGAATTGGTTATTGAACAAATATATTGACAGAATTTATTTTTAAATAAAGATATGACAGAATTGGTTACTACAAAATTGATTATTAATTAACGATTTTGACAGAATTGGCATTAAATAAATATATTGACAGAATTGGTGTTTAAATAAAGTTGTTGACAGAATTGTTTTTTAAATAAATATATTGACAGAATTGGTTATTACATAATTAGTTATTAAATAAAGATATTTCCGGAATTGTTTATTAAATAAAGATATTGACAGAACGAGGTTTTAAGTAAAGATATTAACAGAATTGGTTATTAAATAAATATATTGACAGAATTTTTTATTAAGTAAATATATTGAGAGACAGAATTGGTTATTAAATAAAGATATTGACAGAACTGATTATTAAATAATGATATTGACAGAATTGGTTATTACAGAATTGTTTATTAAATAAAGATATTGACAGAATTGTTTATTAAAAAAAGATATTGACAGAATTGGTATTAAATAAAGATATTTACAGAATTGTTTATTAAATAAAGTTATTA
>NW_021611982.1:153-1572 GCF_004785775.1 Grammomys surdaster | reverse complement strand
TCCAGAACTAAAGGCAATTACAACAGAGCTGAAAACACCTAGATCATGTTACATGTGACATTTCACTTAGGAAGTGTGTTTGGTTTACTGCAGAAACACTTTTAACACCAGGCCATGTATCTTATATTCTTTCATATGGAATGTTCAAGAAAGTTGCTAGATTCCAGCAGAAAAGCAGTATAGAACGTTTTGAACATATTTCATGTAAAGATATATGCGTTGCAGTGTTTTCTTACTTCCAGAGCTAAAGACAAGTAAAACACAGCTGGAAACACCTAAATCATGTTACCTGTGACATTTCAGTTAGGAATTGTGAACAGTTTAAAGCTGAAACACTTTTAACACCCGGCCATTTATCTTACATTGTTATATATGGAATGTCCAAATAAGTTGCTAAATTCCAGCAGGAAAGCACTATAGAACATACTGAACAAACCTCATGTAAAGATACAGGCATTGCAGTGAATACTTACGTCCAGAGCTAAAGGCAAGTAAAACAGAGCTGGAAACACCTAAATCATGTTACATGTGACATTTCAGTTACGAAGTGTGTTTGGTTTACTGCAGAAAAACTTTTAACACCCGGCCATGCATCTTTCATTGATACACATGGAATGTCCAAGTAAGTTGCTAGATTCCTGCAGAAAAGCACTATAGAACGTACTGAACATAACTCATGTAAAGATAAACGCATTGAAGTGTATTCTTACTTTCAGAGCTATAGGCAAGTACAACACAGCTGAAAACACCTAAATCATATTACCTGTGATATTTCAGTTAGGAACTGTGTTTGGTTTAAAGCAGAAACCCTTTTAACACCGGGCCATGTATCTTACATTGTTTCCAGTGGAATGTCCAAGTAAGTTGCTAGATTCCAGCAGAAAACCAATATAGAACATACTGAACAAACCTCATGTAAAGATACACGCATAGCAGTGTATTCTTACTTCCAGAGCTAAAGGCAAGTACAACAGAGCTGAAAAAACCTAAATCATGTTACCTCTGACATTTCAGTTAGGAAGTGTGTTTGGTTTAAAGCAGAAATACTTTCAGCACCCGGCCATGTATCTTACATTGTTTCATATGAAATGTCCAAGTGAGTTGCTAGATTCCAGCAGAAAAGCACTATAGATCTTACTGAACACACCTCATGTAAAGATACAGGCATTGCAGTGTATTCTAACTTCCACAGCTAAAGGCAAGTGCAACACAGCTGAAAACACCTAAATCATGTTACATGTGACATTTGAGATAGGAAGTGTGTTTGGTTTAAAGCAGAAAGACTTGTAGCATCCTGCCATGTATCTTTCATTGTTACATATGGAATGTCCAAGTAAGTTGCTAGATTCCAGCAGAAAAGCACTATAGAATTTACTGAACAAACCTCATGTAAAGATACAGGCATTGCAGTGTACTCTT
>NW_021611981.1:591-1037 GCF_004785775.1 Grammomys surdaster | reverse complement strand
TGTTCTCTATTTACACTTAGTTCTCATATCCACTTTAATTCTGCTCTGTGAGCACACTGAGCTTTGGAGACAAGTTTCAGGGAGTCTAGTGCTTTGCAAGTACCCCTAAAGCTTCCTGTTTCCCTCTGAGTCCCGAGCAACATTGGCTTCGAAATATGCTTAGTTTCTACCTGTATTTAGGTTTACTTATGGTATTTTCCCCCTCTGCCCAGGAACCCCCATCCCATGGTGCCTCCTCCTGCTTCTCTGTGGATATGACCCTGCCTAACCCCCCCACTCCCACCTCCCTATCCTCTAATTCTCCCACACATGATGTCCAGCCTTCATGGGACCAAAGATCTCCTCTCCCAGCTATACCTGACAGTGCCATCCTCACTTACCTTATCTTTTTTTTTTGTGTGTCTAATTTCTCTGGCTAGAACTTCCAGTACTATATTGAATACATA
>NW_021611981.1:0-491 GCF_004785775.1 Grammomys surdaster | reverse complement strand
TTTTTTTTTTTTTTGTCTAATTGCTCTGGCTATAACTTCCAGTACTATATTGAATACATAGGGAAAGAGTTGGCAGCCTTGACTAGTCCTTTATCTTAGCGGAATTGCTTCAAGTTTCTTTCCATTTAGTTTGATGTTTGGTTGCTGTATATTGCTTTTACTATGTTTAGGTATGGGCCTTGAATTTCTGATCTTTCGAAGACTTTTATCATGAAGGGATGTTGAATTTTGTCTAATGTTTTCTCAGTATCAAGTGAGATGATCATGTGTTTTTTTTCCTTTAAGTTTGTTTATATAGTGGATTACATTGATGAATTTCCAAATACAGAACCATCCCTGCATTCCTGGGATAAAGCCTACTTGATTGTGATGGATGATTGTTTTGATGTGTTCTTGGATTCGTCTTGCCAGAATTTTATTCAGTATTTTTGTATCAATATTCATAAAGGAGATTGATTTGAAGTTCTCTTTCTTTGTTGGGTCTTTGTGAG
>NW_021611980.1:0-1421 GCF_004785775.1 Grammomys surdaster | reverse complement strand
AGATCTGCTGCCCTCTTCTGGCCTCCCAGGGCAGTGCATGCATGTGATGTGCACAACATAAATGAAGGCAAAACACTCACATAACATGAAAATAAATATTTTTAAAGGTAGGCAATAAGATTTGGTGTGATCCTTGATAGTAAAGAAGGTGGTAGGGAAAAATTACAGAAAATGTTCCAAACACCTAACAGTTTAAAAAAAACAAAAAAGTATAAGAGGGAAAGTATGAAATAACTTGGTTATATCATAATAGATTGTTTTGACGAGTGGAAATAAAAAAAATACAAATAAAGTCAGAAATGTATCTAGGGACAAAATTCTGTAGGACTGACTACAACATGAAACTTCTGAAGGTTCCTGAAAATAGTTATAAAATAATTACATTTAGATCCTCAAAGAAAGTGGGAAACTTAATGAGCAACTTACTAGAAAAAACTGTTCTAAACAACTTGTGTATTCTAAAACTGTCCAAGTAGTACTTTTATTTAGTTTAGTAATGTGGCCTATACTGATCACTTTCAAAGATGAAAAGAGAAAATAAAATGCAAGCTAAATGATACTCCAGTCAGTCTAGTTCATGGTGTAGCAGAGGAAGCCATGATACATATTCATGCTTCTTGCTGAGTGTGGTAGTGCATGCTCTCCATGCCAGCATTTGGGTTTCTGTGAATTTCAAGCTAGCTAGGGCTACACAGTGCAACCCAGAAGTGGGTAGGAAAGGAGGGAAGAGAGGCAAGGGAGAGAAAGAGGGAAAGGAAGGGAAAGGAGGGCAGAGGGTTTCCAGTGTGTTATCTTTTATCAAAATAAACACCCATGTCTAGATCAATTTCTTTTAGAGAGCTATCTTGTTCTTACCAACTCTTACAAGTTTAAATATGAATTCTGGTGGTTAGCATTAGACAAAAGTGATCTATAAACCCTAGCAACAAATGGTGATCATATAAAAGGCTAAGCCAGGCAGGCAAGGGAGTGTTCAGAGTTGATGTGTACTGAAGAAAGGATACAACAAGGACAGTACACATCCAGAGAGATATGGAGAAGCAAGATCATTCTCACTGGTTCTCTGCAGACTCCTACCTATACTGTTACCTGTGAAACAGAGGCTACTACATTTAAAGGTTAAGAGTGTTTGTTGTTGCTGCTAACTACTAACCACCTGGCTCTCAAACACAGCAGTATTTCTAGCCTGAAAACGTCTTGCATGCTTGAAAATACAAGTAACATAAAGTTACTACTTTTTTCTCAAACATGCTCTATGCCTGCTGTGGCCTCTGTATGACTGTGCCTTTCCTATTATTTCTCACATTCCACAGAGAAACCATTGCAATTGTGAGTAGGACAGTGTTGAAAAATAGAAACTGGGATTATAAACAAGTGTCTGAAGGTTTGACTGATTCACCATGGGCTATATACATCCATTT
>NW_021611979.1:2921-7902 GCF_004785775.1 Grammomys surdaster | reverse complement strand
CTCTCTCTCTCTCTCTCTCTCTCTCTCTCTCTCCCCCCCCCCTCAGGAGGGTACTCATCTGTTGACTCAAGGGCCCACCATCCAGCTTCATTTAATTCTTCCAAATACCTGGAGTTTAGAGCATCAACATGGATTAAGGTTGGAGACACACACTTTCAACCCATAACACTTTATCAAAGGATAAACAAATAAGTCCTGGGCAAAAATCAGGTTAAAAAGCAGGTAAAAACTTCAGTCCTGCCTGGAGTGTGGCGGTGCTGCCTTTAATGCCAGCATTTGGGAGGCCTCTGTGAGTTCAAGGCCAGCCTGGTCTACATAGCAAGTTCCAAATCAGCCAGGGATACACTGTCTCAAAAAGGAAAAAAAATCTTTTTTAAAAATTTTTTATTTTTTTTAGAATTATTTATTTTACATATATGAGTAGTACACTGTAGTTATCCTCAGACACACCAGAAGAGGGCATCGGGTCCCATTATAGATGGTTGTGAGCCACCATGTGGTTGGTGGGAACTGAACTCAGAACCTCTGGAAGAGCAGTCAGTGCCCTTAATCACTGACCCATCTCTCCAGCCCCAGGGAAAAAAATCTTAATGCTTCCATTTTTGTAGTTATATATTAAGATCTGCCTGATTCCCTTTGTGTGTGTGGAGTCAGACTGAATGAATGAATGAATGAATATGAGTGTGTGTGTGTGTGTGTGTGTGTGTGTGTGTGTGTACTGTGACATGGGTGGGCCTGGAAAACTTCATACTAAGCAAAGGAAGCCAGAGTCAAAAGCTACGTATTATATGATTGCTTTCATAAAAAACATCTAGGCTAGGCAAATCCATAGACAGATGCCTGTGGCAGGGGCTGGGGAGGAACTGCCAGTGAGGACAGTGTATGAAAATATTCTGAAGTCGAATAGTGGTGGCGGTTGCCCAGTGTTATGACTGTAGGAAAAAATACTGTATTGTATTCCCCCTAACGAGTGGATTTGATAGGCTATGAATTATGTCTCAATTTTTAAAGCTTGTGAGGAGCTTAGAGCAGCTATTACAGAATATACACATCGATGAATAGATGAGAACTGAAGCAGAGTAGTCCCCAAAACGCACGGAAGCTGAACATGGGGACGTTTCCACTCAGTGAGAGAAGGCATGCTGAGTCGATAACCAGAGCCAGGAATTCTACTTCCGTTGCGTCCAGGAACACGTTGTAGTCCTAAAGGCTGAGAGTAAGACAAGCAGCCAGGTGGTGTGGCCTGTGCCTGTAGCTCCTAGGTCCTCAGGAGGCTGGGGCAAGAGGACCATTTGAGCACAGAGTTCAAGGCCAGCCTGAACACCACAGGGAAACTCTGTCTCCAAACCAGTCAGTCCATCATTAGAACTATTAAAGATGGAGGAGGTGTGGTCCTGCCCTCTGGGTTCCTGTGGGACAGGTAGGCTCACCTCCTCAGGGTCTTAGGTACTGATTTATGGCAAGGATATCAGTTAGTGACCCCAGGAGGCTCATCCACAGTGAGGTACTAGCTCTCACCCCAGGAGGCTTCAAAGAACAGCCCAGCATAGTGTAGCCTCAGGGTCAGGTAAGGCCAGCCTTGTATGTCACCTGGTTTCAAGTGGCAAACCAATACTGGGGGCTCATGGCTCACTAACCCCTTATCAGGGCTTACCCCTCTTCCCCACCCACAGGGTATACATACCCTCCACCTCTCCATCCCCTTAGAGATGGCAGACATCAGAGAGGCTTGACACAGCTGCATTTGCCTCAAGCTCTTTGAAGCTCAGAGGCTAATATGTTCCCTCTCTAGAAAGCCTAGGTCACAGCCTGTCCCTCCAGTCTTCTGCCATTTCCTCCCTCCTGCCCTGGTCCTCCTGAGCTGAGCATTTCTTCTTAGATGATACACTAGTTACCCTCAAGATCTGCCCCAGAAAGTACTTCAGGGTTTTGGATTTGTTCCATCTGGGTAATTGAAAAAAAAAAGGGGGGGGCTTTTGATACCACTTCACCGGCTACTAGGTTTTAAGCAATGTTTTCAAGATCCTGAACTAAACAGGGAGGACTCTGCCGCCCCGTGGAAGCAAGCATTGGGGTTCCATTTGGGGTGAGCAGTCTGGCTCAGCTGCTCTGCAGAGGTTTATCAGGGGTGGCCCTTACCAGGTTATCCCCCAGCTGACCTAGCCTCCTCCATGGGGCCAGCACCTCCTAGAGAAGCCAAGTCATTGGAGCTGCACTGGCCAGTCCAGGGCACCCTGTGGTTCATGGTCATTATCTCATTTGAAGCTCAGGGCAGCTGCAGACAGTGAAATTGACTCTTGCTGATGGATTAGACAGGAAAGCTGTACAAGGTCACGTAGGCTGCACCGAGGCCTGTGGACCCAGGCTCTTCCTCACAAGTGTAGCACATGGCTGAGCCCTAGTCTCCGTCAACACATAGCTGGCTTGGCCCTGTCAGATGGTTCAGAGGATTTTTCAAGTGAGGGAGTTGTTGCCAGGCTGCTGAAGAAGGGGGGTCTTATGGCAAAGGAGGGGTGGTGGCCAAAGCTATTCTGCCTGTCTGTACTCTCGGCTCCCTCTGCCTGCTGGGCAGCTTGCATCAGGCTGAGTCTGCATGGCCTGAGTTGCTGCACCTGTTTCTACCCACACTCTCAGGACCGCCATCAGCAGGGTCCCCCACATCTGCTCAGAGCACTCTTTTCGCATCCAGCCACCATTAGACATAATGGATGGCCCAGCCAGTGTCTCCCAATTAATTACCATCCAGCCACAGAACTGAGTACTTTGTATCTGACAGGGGAAATGAGTTCCCTGTCAGTGAGGGCATTCAAGTGGAGGCTGGACCTTACAGTAAGGAATCTTCTGCATCAGAAACTGGGAAACACTAACTCTGGGCTACTAGTGTTTAATGTTATGGCCCCCGTGTTAGCACCGGTCTTGGGATGGGAGGTGACTGTGGCCTGAGGCTGGGAAAGCCACAAGGCCTATGCAGACTTTGAACCTGTGACCTCTGCCTTGTTAGCACAGAGCAGCAGCCGACTGAGCTAATAAGCAGGTTCCGTAGCCACCGACTTTCTACCGAGCAGATACGCCGCTTCCTGACTTCTTAACACAGCAAGCTATTTATACCCGCCAATCCATTCATTCTTAATGAGCCTCGGTTGTGGATTGTAAAATGTTTTATTTTCAGACAGGATTGCTCACTGCCCAGAGCCAGCTGTTGCTATGCCTCCTCCTTCCCTTCTCTGTGCCTGAGAAATTAGCGTTTTGTAAGCTCCTTAGAGTGCATGTGCACACTAGCACACACACACACACACACACACACACACACACACACACTTCCTCCTTAGACTCTGAATTGTCCATTTTTGTCATATCAGCTGGTTCTGACACCTGAGTCCCCCACAGCATTCAGAGTATCTGAGAGTATGTGTTGGGTTCTGGGGGCCCGGCTGGCTGTAGCAAATGAAAGAAGGCAAGGCAGAGCAGGAGGGTGTCCATGTTAGAAGTGAGGATGCCACCTGTCCTTGGGGGCTGAGACTCTGCCTATATTATAGGTCACAATCTGGTGAGACAGGTGACCCGATCTGGCTGGCTGCTTAAAATTCACTGTCATTTTTTTTTTAACTGCAAAGAACTCTCTCTGAAAAGAAAATGGAGTTCTGGCTTCTCTCTTAAAAAAAAATCAGAAGGTCTGCCAATCCCGCCCTCTCAGACAGGAGCAGCTTCCCACTTCACTGATGGAGTGTGCTCTGGTTTACCACAGTCCCCAGCCTTCCCTGTTGCCTCTCACAGTCTTTCAGTTGTCACTGTAGGTGATTACTAACGGGGGAGATCTGGGGTGCCACTCAATGGTCAACTGCTTACCCTGCATGCACCAAGCCCAGGCTTCCATCCACACCTCATAAAGGAAAAAGAAAAAGAGAAGTTCTTCTGGTGTCCATGTCTCTGTCAAAAGAAAGAACACAGAAGAATGACTATGGAGAGGCATTTGTTGCAAGAAAAATGAGCAGACTTCCTGGGGCTCCTCATGTCAGCCACCTAGCTCACTGTGGTGGAAGGCAGGGCCCTAGCAGTGTCACATGTGTGAGTCCCTACACATGGCCCTTACCCATAGTGGCCCTGTGCTTCCTGTGAGCACTGAGGCCTCATAACTACCTCCCTGGCCTTCCAGCCTGGGCTCCCCCAGCTAACCTGAAGATACAGCTCTTGGATGGGGTCTGTGGGGCTCCTAGGAAAGAAAGCCTTGTTGTGTAATGGTACGTTCCCATGAGGATGATGGCAGAGGGGCTGGAACAGTGTCCCTTCTCTCCCAGTCATCCTATCTTGGAGTTCAAGGACCCCTCCAAAGGAAGGAGCCGTAACAGAGGAACTTTGAACAGCCAGTAGACAACATGCAGGTTGTTCAGGAAGGCCAGCTACACAGCAAAGACCAGTCTCTCTCTCTCCCTCCCTCTCTCTCAGTCCACACACACAGGCACACACACACACACATTCTCCCCACCCCACCCCACACTGCCTCTAGAGCCTAATCAGATTGCCCAGCTCCACCTCACACTGTGCTAAGTGCTTCAGAACACACTGTCTTGCAGTCCCATTACCAACATCACCTTCTGTTCATCTTGCCATATCCCATCTCTGCTAATTTTACTCCTCACAGGGGCTTTACAGTCTTGAAATGCTGTGGAAGGTAACTAGGTTTTTTGTTTTTTGTTATTGTTTTTTAATATAAAGATAGTAGAAACCACCACAAGGGCACACAGACCAAGAAGGACCAATTAGAGAGAAGACAGAGTCAGTGTGAGATACCTGAGAAGGTGCCATTGCCCTCCCAAGTTTTTGACCCTGGTCTTCATAGTGCAGGGCCACCGCCTGGGTAAAGAAAATAAGTTCAAGAAAGTCAGTTTGTCTGGGCTATGGGAGGACTTGGATGTCAGAGGCTAAGGGAGAGGCACTGTGTGTGTGTGTGTGTGTGTGTGTGTGTGTGTGTGTGTGTGTGTGT
>NW_021611979.1:0-2911 GCF_004785775.1 Grammomys surdaster | reverse complement strand
GTGTGTGTGTGTGTGTGTGTGTGTGTGTGTGTGTGTGTGTGTGTGTGCGCGCGCGCATGTTGGGGGGGTGCTGTGGTTCTCAAGCCCATTGTGGCTACCTTACCATCAGGCCCTTTGTCCTATGCAAGTAGGAGGGACACAGGGGTTGCACCCCTCCGCTGCTGTGGTACTCAGCAGCTCCTAGTCGTAGCTGCTGCAGACTCGGGGTTTGCATATGGTGTGGGGTCTGTGTGGAACTCAGTGTATCTAGAACGTCATGAGCTGATTACCCACTCCTTCCTGGAGCATGGCAGAGAAGAGGGGCCTACAAGGGAAGAGGCAGACTGTCTGTCTGGATTGCCCCTGGAACAGGGTGCTGCACTTGCCCATTTACAAAAGGGGACACAGGATACAGGGTCCAAATAGTCCCACAGAAGCCCCTGCCTGTCCCAATGTCTGTGCTGGTTTAGAAATTGATTTCCCAGAGCAGAAGGCCCTCATTAGCCACACCAGGAAGGTTGGGGGCATGGCTGTCACCTCTAATTTGCCCAAGCCTGATGACAGCCTCAGGGGATTAGTCAATTCCATCTGCAAGGTGAGGTCTTGAGGCGCCTTGCCCTCCTAGAAGTGTGTCCAGCTCAAGTGCAGCCAAGGGGGCGCAGAGCTTCCCCTGGGGCCAGCTGGGCTGAGCTCTCTGTACACAGTACAACATAACCCTCTGCAGCTGCACACCTGCCTTGCTTGCTAAACCTACAACTTCATCCCACACACTCTGGACTGACCAGCCTTTGGGAATGTGAGTGAAGTGAGCGGATCTGGGCCTCCCACCCTGCCTGGTTCCAGTAAAGCCCTGGGGGTCAGAGTGCTGGCTCTGGTATACATAGAGCCCCTCCTGGACTGCCTGCCCATGCCAGGGCAAGGTTGACATGGCAGAAGGTCCCCAGCTGATTCCTCACTCCTCCCAGGAGCATGGCGGAGAAGAGGGCCCATCAGAGCCAGGCAGGCTCTGAACACAGATACCCTGGGTCTGAGGCTCCTCTAGGTGGAAAATTATGACAGCAAAACTTGGAGGGAGAGAGACAGAGTATAGTCAGAAACAGCGGCCCAGGGGGACACCCAACACATGGGAGACCTGAAGAAAGACAAAGGGACATCACAAGGAGAGAGCACACACAGACCAGTGCACACCTGCAATTCCAGCTCTTAGGAACTGAGGCAGGAGAATTTTGAGTAGGCTGGGTCACATCCCAAGATTCAGATTTCTTTATCCTTATATTTATTTCAGGGGGTGGGGTCAGGCAGAGGTCAGAGGACAGCTCGCAGGAGGGCTTCTCCCCTTTTACCTCAGACCGTCAGGTTAGTGGCAAGCACCTTTAGTCCACGGGGCCATCTCAGCAGCCTCAAGGAGATCCATTATCAAAGCAAAACATCCATGAAAGAGGCACAAGTTCAAGTCAGGAGGAAACAAAGGCTCACGTCACCTGCCAGCCAAGGAAGCTAGGACAGACAGGCTCCCTCTGTTTTGTGTCTGCCAGCAACCAGAGCTACCATGTGTGGTCAAAATACAGAGCATATCCAAACCAGTTCACCCACTTTCCCTTAGGGGCTTCATCCAGAGAGCTTCCTGGTCTTCCAAAGAGCCCGTTGCCTAGCCTGGGCTTTCCCTAGACTGTTTGGAACACCTGGCGTACCCCAGGCCTACATTTTGTGTACCTGCTTAAATGGTGTTTACATGTAAATCCCTCCTCTTCCAGGAAGCCCTCTCTGACCTCGCTCCCTGAACACTGTCAGACTCTACCCCAGTCTCTCTCGGGGATCAGTTCTTCACATCCATACATCCACCCTCCTCCTCCTATCCAGAGCTCCTCACTTGAGGTCAGGGGACCACAGGGTTTCCACACCAGCAACCGCATCTCTATTGATCTGTGGATTTGTCTTCATTAGCTGGTGCCTCCTATCTGTCTGTGAGCCTGAAGGAGAGAGAAAATTAAAATCGATGTTCATGAATAAGCCAGCACTGGGACCCCGCCTAGCTCTAGATTTGACTTATCAGACAGCACCACGCTTCCCTGTTGCCTCCTCCTGCCCGGGGTCATCCTCAGAGCCTCTGGGGGCAGCCTTGAAGGGTGTCAGGGAAGGACAGCACCTAGTTCTCCATGGGATCCTGTGGCTGTCCCTGGCTACACACTAGTACAGATTGGAAGCATACCATGACTCCTGTCATCTGGTCCCAGGGAAGGACCAGGTAGACACTGAGCCTCTTTTGGCTGCCAGTCGACTCATTCCTGGGAAGACAGTTTCTCCAAGTCTTGGGCCATCTTCTTTCCTAGCTGGAGCCCTGGGGACAAACCAGAGGAAGAGGCCACTGCTCCCCTCCCCCACCCCCCCAAGAGCAGGCCCATTCATCCCACGTCCACGTCCACCCCAGTCCCTGCCCAGGCTGAGGCCCTCTGAGTGTTCTTCCAGAGAGAGAGATGAGAGGCACCTGGCTGGGGCTCTGGGGTCACCTGTCCTGGTGGCCTGGTGAACTACCTACCCCCTCGCTGACCTAACTGCCCTGCACAGCTCAGAGCACAGTTACCAAGTGGCTTTATCTAGGGCCAGGCAGGCTCAAGGAAAGAGACGAATTTGGGTCACAAGGTGGCCTTTCCCTGGGTAGCTCCAGGCAGGGCAAGGAGGCCAAAGCAGGAAAAACAGGAAGTGGAAGCAGCCAGGTGGGTGGACTCCCTATTCTGTTCCTGGAGCAGAGAACTCTGGGCAGTAGCATTGCATTGAATTCTGGTTTTTAAAAAATCATATCAGCTTGTATAGTGTTTGGTCTTTTCCCCTGCTGGATATCATCTTACTGGGCATTCTCTCTCCTCTCCTCTCCTCTCCTCTCCTCTCCTCTCCAGTGGCTATGAGCATTCAGTGAAGAACAAGGACATACATC
>NW_021611978.1:160-2363 GCF_004785775.1 Grammomys surdaster | reverse complement strand
GGGGGTGGCAGGGGAGCTGACAGCTGTGTCAGTCTCCTGCGGAGTCACTTCTGGATCCTCTGCAATTTTCAGCTGATGGTAATGAACTTGAACTGCCTTCTTGATGGCAGCATAAACCTGGTTCCGTGGACGACAGGTCACGGGCGACGATCTCTGTCTTGCTCAATCTTGATGTCGTGCGCACATCCTCTCAATGAGGGTCCGTCCGGATGGGTCCGTGCCTCGAGCCCCACGTCTGGGTGCCACTTGACCCGGGTCCTGGTTATTCGTAGGGGCGAGGAGGACTGCAACCTGCTATTCTTCAGAAGATATGGTACACTGCTTGAGTTATGGTCTCCCTGCTATTCTTCAGATGATATGGTACACTGCTTTGAGTCTATCTGCAGTTGCCAAGCAGGATCTTGCAGTTGCCCAGCTTCAGGGGACCTTGTGCAGGTGGGAAAAGGTAGGGGGTGAGGGTAAGGGCGAGGCTCCTGGCTTCTGGTCCATCTGGATTAGAACTTCTAATAGCAGGCATCACGGGTGATTCAATTTTACCTGGAAAGAAAAAAGAAGGGGATTCTCAGGGAGATTTCTCTTCCCTGGATGTAAATTGTTATTCATCGTATTTATGATTGGGCCTGGCTTTGTGAGGGTATCTATTTTTTTCATTAATATTTGTGGTAGCCGGTTAGCTGTGCCTTCTGTGGTATTGGGCAGGCATATCAGTCCTCGGCTCCATAAGGGAACTGGGACTGGGGCATTCCCTTTATGGGTATGAGGGTCCTTCCCCATATCTGTGGCAAAGTTTTGTTGGTCTTGGTGGTGCCCGAGGTCACCAACATGGTCAGCAAGAGATTTGCCATGAGCTTTCAGCTTTAGAGAGAGAAAAGTGAACAAGGCATGATGAAGAGAATTTCAGGGGGACTCCTTCTGAGGGGGTACCGTTCCCCCTCTTTTGTTTTTAAAGCCAATTTTTCAGAGTTCTTGTAAAATCAGGGCAGAAGCGCCAACAGTTGCTCCTTCCACACTCAGAGAGTCATGAAGGCCTTATTTAAGGATATATAAATCTATATTAATAATCTTTTGTCAAAGGACTTTTATAGCTCCACTGACAATTAATCAGACTATATGATATATCGATTAGAAATAGCTTTTTCTACTTTTTGTGAGATTACCTCTCTTTTGTCAATTAACTGTTGAGGAAGTTAGGGTTTACCTCTCTCTTGAGAATATTGAACAGAAATTTAAATTCTTTTGTGGAGAGCTTAAAATAGTATCTTAGCCAATTTGCATCTCCTAGAAACTTTTGAAATTAATTTAAAATAAATAGACTCCCTTTTTTTCAAATCCTTTATCTGTGTGGGGTTTTTATTGGGTATTATACGTATTTACCTTTCAATGTTGTCTCCTTTCTCATTCTCCCCCCAAATCCCTTATCCCCTACCCCTTCCTCCTAATTTTTGTGATGGTGTGCTCCAAACATCCTCCCAGTCCCATCTCCCTGCTCTCGAATTCCAACACAGTAGGGGATCCAAACTTTTGGGGACCTTGGCCCTCCACTTTCACTGGAGTCTAACAAGGTCACCCTCAATTCCCTATACAGGTGCGTGAGTCCCTCCCTTTGTGCTTTCTGGTTGGTGGTTTAGACTTTGGGAGTTCTGGTTGAAACTTTTGATGCTCCTTCTAAAAAGGACCAACGCAATCATACTTTGGTCTTCCTTCTTCTATGTGAGTTTTATGTGGTCTATATGAAGATTCTTAGAAATTGTGAGCTTTTGGGCTAATATCCACTTATCAGTGAGTGCATACCATGTATGTTCCTTTGAGATTGGGTCATCTCACTCAAGATGATATTTTCCAGCTCCATCCATTTGCCTAGGAATTTTGTGAACTGATTGTTTTTAATAGCTGAGTAGTACTCCATTGTATAAATGTACCACATTTTCTGCATCCATTCTTCTGTTGAAGGGCATCTGGGTTCTTTCCAACTTCTGGCTATTATAAATAAGGCTGCTATGAACATGGTGGAGCATGTGTCCCTGTTGTATGTTGAAACTTCTTTTGGGTATATGCCCAGGAGTGGTATAGCTGGGTCCCTAGGTAACGCTATGTTCAATTTTCTGAGATACCGCCAGACTGCCTTCCATAGTGGTTGTACCAGTTTACAATCCCACCAACAGTGGAGGAGTGTTCCTCTTTCTCCACATCCTCGCCAACATGT
>NW_021611977.1:1039-1137 GCF_004785775.1 Grammomys surdaster | reverse complement strand
TGCAGGCAGTGGGTTTGCTGTAGGTTGGCATACTTATCATCTGGACATCTTACACACTGCTCCATATCTGCTGGTGAGAAACAAACCTTCAGAAGATG
>NW_021611977.1:0-939 GCF_004785775.1 Grammomys surdaster | reverse complement strand
TTGTTGAGGATTTATTTCTTTCCTTATTGCTGTAGGGACCAGTAACTGAAGGCTGCTCTGTATTATCCTATGCTTGGTGATGAAACAACATACCATCTTAGAGAATGGAAGAGAAAAATTACTTATTAGTTAAACATATAGCTGGTGGTAGAGAGAAAATTATGTGACCATTTTACTAATATCTTAGTTTCTATTGCTTTAACAAAAGACCTAGTCAAAAGGAACATATGAGAAAAGTGTTGATTTCTCTATATACCTTGGTCAGAGACAATTGAAAGACGTCAAGACAACAGCATGGATACAGGATCCAATTAGAGATGTCTAGAAGAAATTCAGGGATTTGGGATGGAGCAGAGACTGATGAAAAGGCCACCCAATAACAGGCCCATCTTGAGATGGATCCCATTGGCAAACACCATTCCCTGAGACTATTAATGGTACTCTGTTGTACTTGCAGGTGGGAGTATCGCATGGCTATCATCTTAGGGGCTCTACACAGCAGCTTACTGAAACAGATGCAGACAGCAAGAGTCAAACTTTGCATGGTGCTTTGGGACTATTATGGAAGAACAAGATCAAGGATTTCAGTCCCTAAAGGGATAGGATCTCCACAGGAAGGTCAATGGAATCAACTAACCTGGACCTTTAGGGCTCTTGGAGACAGAACCTCCTACCAAACTACATACACAGGTTGGACATATGTCTCTCTGCACATATGTAGCAGATACTCAGCTCAGGCTTCATGTGGGCCTTGAACACCTGGAGCAGGGGGCTATCCCAAAAGCTGATGCCTGTATGTAAGATATGTATATCTATCTGGGATGTCTTATCTGAACTCAGTGGGAGCAGAAGCACCTAGTCTCAAACAGATTTGAAGTGCCAATGTGAGGGTAATAATATAAAAATTAAATGGTTACAAATGTTTCTCCCCTAAAAGTT
>NW_021611976.1:2109-13157 GCF_004785775.1 Grammomys surdaster | reverse complement strand
CCAAGGCAACTATTATAAAGGGCAACATTTAATTGGGACTGGCTTACCGGTTGAGAGATTCAAGTTATTATCACTATGGCAGGAAGCATGGTAGCATCCAGGCAGGCATGGCACAGGAGGAGTTGAGAGTTCTGCATCTTGTTCCAGACAAACTGGAAAACACTATCTTCCAGGCAGCTAGGAAGAGGGTCTCAAAGGCCACCCACACTGTGACATACTTCCTCAAACAAGTCCACACCTACTCCAACAAGGCCACACCTACTCCAACAAGGCCACACCTACTCCAACAAGGCCACACCTACTCCAACAAGGCCACACCTCCTATTAGTGCCACTCTCTGAGCAAGCATATTCAAACCACCACATCACCATATTAATGATGACTTTATTACAATTAATTTGTTTTTAGTTCTTATAGTAAATATATGAATGGTTTAAACACCACGTTTATATTAGGCCATTTGGATTGTCTGTATACTAATTTCTAAGCCATCATTTTATTTCTGTCCACACTTTTATTTTCTTTTTACTCCTTAAGAGAGTTTTATATCAGTTTGAAATTTTCTTTTATAAGCTTTTAGATGACAATTTTGCTGGAGACATAGTCTGTCACTTTTGTCTGTGTGCAGATATCCACACCCCCATCCTCCTTAGCACTAGGGCAGTCTTAGCTCTGGCCTTTAGGTCTATAAGGTTTGTGTCATTCCCTTCCTAGACACTTGCATTTTTGAGTTGAAGAAACACATTACTTGAAGTTTAAGGGGTGGATTTATATCTCCCTCCCTTTCTGGGCAGAAGGGACCTCTTTTCTCTAGGTACTTGGACTTGGTTGCATATCCCCTATCTGCCATCTTCAGAGTATTTTTTTACATACTAAACTCAAGCACTCTGCTGGGCTCCCTAGATTTCCTTAACTCTTATAAGACATTTTGGTGTGTGAAACCTGAACTGTTGATGTGTCATGGGGAGAGACAAATGGAAGATATTGGTCACCGTTTTGTTCCATTAGCTTTCCCAAAGAGCCAAGTCACTCAGACTCATCAGTATGCAAACATTCTCTCTTATAGTTACGTTAACTTCTCTCTTATTGCAAAATATTAAATGAGTTTTCATTTTCTTCTTGTAAAGGAAACAACTAAATTTCTGTTAAAAAATTTTTTTTACACACATGCATGCACATGAGTATGTGTGTGTGTTTGTGTGTCTGTGTGTCTGTGTGTTTGTGTATGTATGTGAGTGTGTGTGTGTGTGTGTGTGTGTGTGTGTGTGTGTTTGCAAGTGCCCCTGGAGGCAAAAAGAGGATGGCTGACTCCCTGAAACTAAAGGAACTGTAGTTGTGAGTTGCTTAATATGGATGCTGGGAATGGAACTTAGGCCCTATACATTAGCAGTAAGATGTCTAGCTCTTAACCACTGAGCCAATCTCTGCATTCCCAAGCAATTTAATTTTTTTAAAGTCTTATTTTACTTACCTCTCCTGTTCCCACTCCAGATACCACCATTCTCCCATCAAGACTGCCCTTTCCAGTCCCCCACAAAAAATTGTTTGACTTAATTTCTTAAACAGAGTCAAGGCAAAGCTTTATAACCATCCTTCACTACAAAATGTCCAAATATCCTGGAGAGATCAGCACTGAAAAGAGACACATGCTTCTTTCCAAGCTCCAGGACTGCTGGGGTTGAGAAACAGAAATGACACCACATAGTTAAACCTGAAATCAAACAGGACATACTCTTTTTTATCTTGCTTGCCCCACTTAAGTACAGTCTGGTGACCTTAATACTAAACAGTTTGGACATTTTCAAGAATTCATAGATAAGGACTGTAGATGTGCCTCAGCCATCAAAATCAATGGCTGCTTTTCTAGAGGACAGGTGTTCAATTTCCAGGAGCCATACATTGATTCACAATCTATAACTCCATTCTCACATGTCATGGAGCACTTCCTCTTCTGGCCACATTCGGCAATGCATGCACATGGTGTGTAGATATATGTGCAGAAAAATACTCATATGCATAAAATAAAAATAAATAAAATCATCAAGAAAGAAAGAATTCATAGATAGATGCATGTGTGGATGACGAGTGAAAGGATTGTGGTTGATAGAATTTACTTGCCCTAAGAACAATGGAGTGTTTGATTAAGAACTGTTCCTATAGTCTCAGGCATTCAAACACTTGAGGCACAGTTGGTGATGCTGTTTGGGGATATTTAGAAGATGTAGGCTTGCTGGAGGAAGTCTGTCAGTGGAGTTAGGCTGTGAGAATTTAAAGCCTCTTTGTTTCTAGTTCTCTCTCTGTTGCTAGCTTACATGTAAGTATTATGAGCTCTTGGCTTTCCTTTCAAACCATGCTGCTTGCCATGTGTTGCCATGGTTCTGTTCTGTCATCATGGACTGCTCTCTCTCCGGACACTCTCTCTTCCTTAGATTGCCTTTGCTCTTTGTGTTTCATCACAGCAACCAGAAGAAACTAATACAAACATTCTGTCTAAACACACCTGCTCTAAAGCAGTGAGATCATTAACAGAGAAGGTGTACACTGGCAAGTCAGGCCACCTGGCAGGAATAACAGGCATCAGAAAACACTTTGGCCTAAGAGTGAGATTAGAAAACATTCAGTCTTGAGAGCCTGCCTTCTAGGAAATGGCAATCCATGGAAGCTGGGAAGTGTGCAATGTTCCCAGCTGGGCAACACTGGCGATGTGAAGTGCTCTTACTTTTCCAGGTTGTGGTAGGAATCCTAACTCAAGGCTTCTTCCTGACTGCATGCATCTGGTTACTGGTGCTTTCCTTGTGAAGTTCAGGGTACGCTGAACTATTGAACTACAAGTGTTTGAATAAGAGGTTGGATGAGTGGCCATTTTGTATCAGAGAGTAGGTAGTGTCTTTAAAGATAAAGAAGAGTGAATTCTTAGTGGGTGTGCCTTGGAGGTCCTAACAAGCATCTGGGGAGCTCTTTGGAGGAGGGAGAGCTTTATGTAATCATGCTAATTGGTCTAGAGGCAGGTCCACAGCAAAGAGGCAGGAACAAGGCTTTCTATTTGAGCAGCAGACACCTCTTTGTCTCCAAAAGCTCCTGTTCTTCCACTACCATGTGGCTCTGTGCTCTGGTCTGGGCTTTTCTTGCTGCTTGCCCAATATGGGGTAAATTCTTCTGGATTACAAACATTGGGTTGCACATTTGAAAATCTGTCCTCAAAATATATAGGGATATAGACAGGGCAGGCACAAAGCTGAGCAATAACATTTGTACTGGCCTAGGCTTGCTACTTTTATAGCTCCAAACAGATTACTCTTTAGTTGGTGCTCTCTTTAATTTCAGAAGGAAATGAGACCTTAGAAGATTCAAATGACTATCGATGGGGCAAGCCTAAAAGTGACTAAAGCAACCATGAATCCAGACTTGCTCTTTTCCCTCTGATGTATTCTCATGTTTTCTTGACCATCAGGACTCTCATTGTTACCACCCATGGTGAATACCACTCAAGGTAAAGTCCTGGGAAAGTACATCAGCATAGAAGGATTTGAACTGCTTGTGGCAGTCTTCCTGGGAGTCCCCTTTGCCAAGCCTCCTCTTGGATCCCTGAGGTTTGCTCCACCAGAGCCTGTAGAACCCTGGAGCTTTGTGAAGGATGCCACCTCCTACCCTCCTATGTAAGCCACTGGGATAGGGACTGTTTCAGTGTGTATGTGTTGTTGTAAATATATAATATTAATTTGGGATATCTACCATACCTTAGACTATTTAGTTCCTAGATAAAAGACATATAAACTTTATATTTAAAGTAAGACCTTAAAAAGCACTAGAGCTGGACATATATCTCATCACTGTTTTTTTTCTACTACCCTATCAACAACTGAGATATAATTTTCCATGTTCTACCTGGGCTGCTTACACCAAGTGTTCAGCTCTCATGGCAACATTTTCATGATTTAACTACCCAATGGCATCTTATCCTCTGTCCACAATCTCTCCTCCCTCTCCTGCTTTGTCTTCTCCTGCCTCAGACACCAAGCCCAGAAACTGAAATTCTGCCTACCTCCCTTGCCAGCCATAGGCTGTAGGCATTTCTATTGACCAATCAAGGATAATTTGGGAGACAAGGTTACAGAGCATCACTTGTTATACCTGAAGATCTCCTCTTCCCTGAGTCAAACAGAGCCAGAACTTAGCTTTACAATACATAGTCAGCGAAAGACAAAACTTCACTGTGAGATCTCACAGTGATGCAGGATGGAGACAAGGCAATCCTTTGACTAACTATATTAACAGCAATTACTGGCATCCGTGAGAGCATCATGAGTTCTTAAAGATAGTCTAGTTACTCCTTGGTCCAGAACATCCCAAAATACTCCAGGAAAAGAAGGGTACTAATTGCTTCTCCCTCCATAGGGTTTAGAGACCCGAAAGATTTCCAGGGTTCCCACCTCTCACATAGCAACAACTCCAGGGAAATAATAGGAACTACTTTTTTAAAAATTTTTTTCTCAAATCATAATTAATTCACACATGGCTGTAAACACAGAAAGGCAGGACATCGGGAAGGGAATGACACTGGAGTGTGGGTGCTCAGGGGGAATACAGATATCTTCAGAACTGGGTATCAGCTGGGTGAAGGTTCAGGGGACAATTCACTATGACTCTGCCTATGACTCGCTTGTCCCAAACTAAGGTAGTATTATCTGCCAAGGCTACCTATTTATAAGGTCCATGACCACTCAGGCTTATAAATTTCCACAAAAGCTGCCCGTTGACATTAGCTTATAGCCATCTGTTTCAATGTTCTTCCACTGAGACCCAAGACTTGGTGTTAGTATACATGTATGACAGGCCTATTGCTGATTTTAGGCTTATGGCTGATTTTAGGCCTTCAGAGTGTAAGCAGGGCTGCCCCTGACATCTCCTCCCTTCTCTAAGTATAAAAGGGCTGTGGCAATTCCAAACAAGCGAAGGTGGGGATAGAGGCCTGACTTCCAGTATTTGAAGGGGACCTTGTAATGGCTCCAGTCCCCCTGTCGTTGTCCAGTGAGGCATGAGGGCCATACCCATCCCGATGTCTTTTTCCTGGAGAGGGGATACTTTTGACATCAACCCCTATGCAGTCAGGCTTGTCCCTCAGGGAACCCAGGTAGATATTTTTATCTTTTATTGATATTCCCTTGCAGTGCTTAGCCTCGCAGCCTAAGCAAGAATTCAGATTGCCTGTCAGAGGGGGTTCTGGGTGGCCCCTCTCTGCTTGGTCTAGGGGCAGAAGTCCCCCCTTTTTAGGTTGGGTGGAGATGGGTTTTGGAAACACCCTGTATAAAGTAACAACCTCATCTTGAGTCTTGTGGTCCTCCATAGCTAACTTATGATAATGTATCTGAGTAGGTTTTGCTACCAAATTATTTATCTGTTGTATCACAGAGTTAGTCCACCTATTTGAGAGCCAGGGACCAGCAGAAAAAAGCAAAAAGAACCCAGATAATAGTCCCAAGATGGAAGGAAATAGGGTTGACAACTTTGGAGAGGCTGCAAATCAATTCTTCTACCAGCATTCATCTGTCTCTTTCTCTCTCAGATGTTTCTTAGGCTTCACTACCTATTTCATGCTCTCTTTAACACTCCTTGTCTTGTCTACGTAAAGGCAATCTTCTTCTTTGAGGGTTGTACACAGTCAAGAGCTGTATAGTCTTTTCCATTGTACTAGAGTAAATCAAGTCCAATAAGGATCTTTGCGATTTTAGAATGTCTCTTCAGATGGTGAAAAGAGGGATTTCTTCGGATTAGTCAAGTCAGTCTCTAGCTCTTTGATGTTCTTGTTAGTGGCCCTTCAAAGGTCTGAGTAGTATAAGTTCGGAGACCAGCATCTGGATTAGAACTTCTAACCGCAGACATCACGGGTGATTAATTTTTACCTGGGATGGTGCCTGGGTGAAAGCTTCTGGGAGTCCCTCTTTCTCTTGGTTTTCTGGTGTTGGGTACGGAGCTGCCCAGGAACTACTTTTATAGGTTCAAATCTCTCAGTGCATGATCAGGCTTGGATGACTTGCTCACTCTGGTGGAATCTCAGATGTTCTCTCCCCTCCCAGGTGCTCTCAAGAGGCATCTCTGGGACAGCTGCTCTCACAGGTGTTCAACACCAAAAAGGAGAGCATACCTCTTGAGTTTTCTGAAGACTGTCTCTACCTGAATATTTACAGTCCTGCCGAGTCAACAGAAAACAATCAATTGCCTGTAAGTGCTTAAACCATTTGCCCAGACTTTAAGATTGAGCATCTAGATCTTCTGTGGAATTAGAAGTGATAAATGCAGAAGAAGTCAATATCACATAGGCTGGGAGTGATAAGGGACCACAGCTTCCAGTTTTCCTTTGAAATTTTTTCCAGTGATGTCAGACTTTTGTAGAGAGCACTATACAGCTCACATGAAATTTCCCAAGTCTTCACAGGACAGAAGGAAAAGAACAGCTCATCTTATGAGAATCCTATCCCCATGTCAGTTAAGTCATAATTTTCCAATAAATTCACAACTGGGAGGAATCTTAGGGGAAACAGAACAACCTGACATCATACAAATAGAGAAACTGAGGTTCTGGTGGGGAAAATAATAGAGCACCATGAAGGAGAGGCTCAGGTTTCCTGGTTTCATGTGGATGCTCATAGACAGGGCCTGTGGGTCGGGGAGATGGGTTTTATTCTCAGGTCACCTGTCAAAGCTTTATTGACAGATGAAAACTTTTACTCTCCCATCAAAGGGAGGGAGGAGGGAATGCTGGGACAATCTCAAAAGCATGTTCCCTGTCTGGAGGCAGCACTCCAGGATTTCACTGTGTATCATTGCCATATCTGGCTGTCTTTGGCACAGTCTGATGACCAAATGATTCAGCATTTCACACGGAAACACTGTACAGGAGAAGGGACAGATTGCCAGGTACAGATGAGAAGTTTGCCTGAGAGTTTTCTAAAGAAACTATTCCTGGGTTTGTACCACATCAACACCCATCAAATTTCCCCAAAGCCCTCTGTGTGAAACCAAGGAATGGGTGACAAAGTTGTGGAAACATACACTAAGATTTGGTGTTCCCTGTGTTCAGAAGTCCAGGGGAGGTAAGCAGAAAAAAAAACTTTGTGACTCCCACTCCTCAAGTCATATAAAAAGTGACCTTCCCAGGAGGCAGCCTTATCTGGCCTTCTCATTGGAAAGGGACCCAGGATGTTGCTTACAATGGAATTGGAAATATAAGTACTACCTACCATGAGTCTTTCTGGATATGTGTCCTTGGGGCAGCTGTCAATCCTCTTTGTGCATTCAGTCCCTCATTTATAAACTGTGAATAGCAAAAAATACCTGAGACTGCTCTGTGTTTGAGATGGCTTCCTGCATTAGGAGAACTTGCATCTGTCCCTGATTGTCCATGATTATTATTAGGTCCACTGAACATTAGACAATTGACACCATTTATCAGGAAACCAATAGCAATTTTTGGAATAGGAAGAAGAAAGAATCTTAGAAGTCCAAGCAACAAGACCTTTGAAAGCTTTGCTCTCCCTACCTGATTCGGAGGTCAGATACCTAAAAATCGCACTTGGGATTTGAGAAAAGAAACATTTAATCAGTTCACATATACTCATGCATTCAAGGACCATTCCAAATGGTCTACATAAATACATCATAACCTCTTCAAGACATCATTACTCATCACACTCAGACTCAGCCTTCACTCTTAGATATCCAGGATTCATCTCTTTTCGAGGCTACAGTGATCCAGATTGAGAAAACAGGATCTTGAGATCATGGAAACAGGAGACCCTCTAGCTTCAGACACATGTAATAGAGCCACAAGTTCTGAATATTAAACCTGGATCTGCCTTCAAAAAAATGAGAGGACAGAGCCTTTACATAACCTTTCAGCCTGTTTCCTCACATTGGAAATGTCATATAAAAGTTCAGTGAGTGTCAAGCTGGATCACAGTACTGCCTGAGAGCCAACAGCCAGGCTGTCACACTAAGCAGACCTACAGGAGGATCTGTATCATGACTCAAGAGCTATCTCACTGCACTCTGGTCATGGACTGCAGGTGTTGATCAGCCCAGCATCTGGCTGATGGGAACTAGCATCAAGATCAAGATCAATTCATTCTCTTCCTGGCTGTAGTTTCTCAGCAGGAAGCTTCTCCTCCTTTTCTTATCTCTCACACAGGACAATATTATTCCTCACCATATGGAGAAGTTATTATTTATAGTGCATAGATCAATTATTGGTTCATTGTATCCCCAAGATCTTCTCTAATATTAATTGTGTTATCACAGTATTATTTTACACACCGTCATTTCTTTCCTGATCTACATGCTACTTAAGTTAAAGAACATGGATTATGAATTATTACATGCCTTCTTCTACTCAAGTTTCATCAGAGAGCCTGGACCATTGTAGATTCTGAGATAATGTTAGCCAAATGATTAAAGACATCTTTAATGAAGTGGATGTGAGCTGGGAGTAGCATAGTGGGAAGACTCAGGCTTAAGCAGAGGGTGCCCCGGAGGAGGAGACCAACTTCAGCAAGATGGTGATGAAATTCTGGGCCAACTTTGCTCGAAATGGGTGAGGCTTGTGGCAAAGATGAAAAGGGTGGATTGGGTGTGGCTGGGAATATCTTGTAGGAGAGATGACTTCTGAAGTCTGAGTTATAGAAGCACAGACCATTCTCTCTAACATTATTGTCCTATAGTTTTTAGAATCTAATGAGATGTTTCAAAAGATGTAAGCTCTATGTGGAGGTTGTCAGGTTCTCTGCTGAGATAAACCACACATGCATTCAGATCTCAGAGAGAAGGAGGGCCACAGAGCAGTCTTGAGGAATTCTATTTGATTCTGTTCCCAGGAACCCTAATGGGGAGGAACTGCCACACTGGCCAGAGTATGATCAGACAGAAGGTTATCTGCAGATTGGTGCCACCACCCAGCAAGCCCAGAGACTGAGAGAGGAGGAAGTGGCTTTCTGGAATGAGCTCCTGGCTAACAATCCACCTCAGACCGAACATCCTGAACACACAGAACACACTGAACATAAATGAATGGGAGGTCCTGCCAACCTCTGGATCAGAGAAGCAAAGATGGAGCTATTCCACAAAGGATGGCTATTCACCAAAGATGGATCTTACAGAGGAAACTGCACAACTGTACAATGGGCATATTTGTATCTCAACTTGAAAATAAATTTCCTTTTAGAAATCAAATCAGGAGTTGTGTCTTGGGCTGAAGATGAATCTATCCTCATGGGTGGGGTGTTAGGAGGATGAAGAACGATGCTGACATACAAAGTTATCTTTTCAGGGGAAGATTTGGGGAATGTTTGCTGGAATCTGAGGGAAGACAGCTGATTGGAGGAGAGGTAGGATATGATTATTACCTCATGATTCACCTCTAAATAGCCAACATTGTCATATTGCCATGCCAAAAACCACTTGTGGGCAAGTGTAAGACAATAAATTCCAGGAGAACCACAAACCCAGGGGACTTTCGAACAATCACATACTTTTCCACGGAGGTCAGCCAGGTATTCCGGAGTAAGATTGACAGCAGTTAACAAGGCTGGACAAAGCCTGTCTCTGAGGGTTCAGGCACCCAATACTACACAAACTCTTTTACCTAAAGAAAAAACTCTTACTACCTCGGCAAACATAGCATGAGAACCTCTGTTCCCAAAACTCTTGTGAAGACACATTGAGGCCAGGCAAATGGAGATGTGGTGTTCTCCTTTTCCTAAGTGGAGTACAGGACACAGCCTTGAGTGAAGGCACTGGGAATCTTTCAGTACCTGGGAGAGGCAGGATAACTGAGAAGACCCTAATTCCAACACTTCAAACATGATGTCTCACTAAGGTTAGGATTAGATCAGAGCTACAGAGACTGCTTCCAGGACCTGCCACTTAATCAACAGATAAAAGGTACCATCTACCAAAAATTTACTTGTAGTGAAAAGTGAAAGTACTGAGAGAGACCCTCTGTGAGAGGCAGGAGAACAGGCTGGAAGGACCGGGAAGAGTAGGAGGAAGATGGGAGAGAATAATTTACAGTTACAGGCAATTATTCAGCTTCATGTAATTGGTATGAAGCTACTTGAAGATACAATATATAATGTAGTAAGACATGAATATTATTTAACAAAGGGCAATTCTTAAAACTTTACTGCAGTGCCTGGCATCAGATTTAAAACAAACAAAAAATAACTTCTTTTAAGAAGTGGTTTACATATTAATTGAGTTTTGTAGATGAAATGAATTTGTCACCCTCAAAGAAAGCTGACATGGAAAATCAAACCAGGAATAAATTAAAGTTCCAGAACGTAATGATTTGAATTCACCTGGTGAATAATTTTGCTAAATAAAAAAGCTTTAAACATATTAGTTAACAACAATCTCCAGACTGGATTTAAAAGCCAAAACCCAATTGTGTGCTGAGCAACACAGAGTCTGAATCCACTTTATGACCTCTGATTCCTGGTGGTTTTTAAGCCTCACCTGTTTCCTTCCCCTCTGGCTCCATATCTGGTGAAGGTGATTAGAATGCCTGGGCACTTCCTGTCTTGGTGCCAGGGTAAGATCCAAGCCTCACAATCTTTCCCTGGTCCCACCACTAACTACAAAACTCCTAAGCAAGTAGCATTTCCTTTCTGATTGAAAGCTCTGTCATGTCCCCTACACTGTGGCTAAGACCTTCTCTCTCCTTGGTAGATGACTCTGCAGTTTATTTGGGTGAGGGGAGGTGTGATTAGTATACACTCCAAGTGGAGACACACACACACTGGAAAAGACAGATATGCAGAAAGCAGGAGACAAGAATAATAAACAGATACTGGAAGAACATGTGGAGACTACATGCATATCATGTTAACAGGTTGCAAGAAATGACATTATAGAATAAAATAGGGTCTATTCTCCAATAAGACATGACAATCATACAGGCTTTGCATGGTATCACTGCTACCTCCCTCATTAGCACACACACATACACATACACACACACACACACACACACACACACACACACACACACACACACA
>NW_021611976.1:0-2099 GCF_004785775.1 Grammomys surdaster | reverse complement strand
ACACACACACACACACACACACACACACACACACACACACACACACACAAATCAACCCCAAGAAAAATTTGATGGTGTTGTGGTTTTGGGAAGTACTCAGGATGTCATGGAGGGGAGCCACCAGGTAGGCCAGAGGTCAGCCATTGGCTGTGTGGAGCAGAAGGGTTCTAGGGGAAGAATGAGGCAGCCCATGGGACCAATGGGAGGTGGTATAACATGGCCAGAGTTCCTCAGAGCAGAAGAATGTGAGTTGTGTGTGTACCTGCTCCCATCTACACATGATTCAGGGCAGCTTTATGGCCCTAGGTAGAATGCCAAGACACATGAGGGAAAGCCAGGAAGCCCATGTATACAGACATAGTGTGCCTGCTGTTCACAGCCCTAGGAATCCTGGGTGTGGTTCTCTTTTTCACAGGTGTCTTACTAGGTGCTCAGCTATGAATTACACTTGCCATCCAACTTTCTGTTTCCTTGGTTATTTTAGGATTACTTTTCTATTAGCTAAAAGATGATGCATTGTTTGGGGGCTTTCTCAGAAATCCAATAGCTCTGACAAAGTCTATTCCAGCTGACAGGAATCTTCATGAATGAGTCTTGGACAGCTAGTTACTTGGCCATTCTGATTCAAACTTCTTGTTGAAGATCACTATATGAACACAGTAGTATACATATTGCTTAAGTTTCTACAAAGTTCTCCAAATCACTGCATTTATTTTCTTGACATTGAAGATGCATTTTAAGTAACAACTTTTAAAATGATACCTTCAGCTTCAATGTGATTTAAGGTGTCTCTACATTTTCAGAAGATGGGGTGAGTCCAAGACCAGGGGTTTTCAGTCACTCCTAAATCCTGCAAGCACATGTAGCTACAGGGCTTCCTAAGTTCCTCAGGCAACAACCTGTTCTATTTTCTACCACAGTAGAATTTTATTTAATTTTTTTCTCAAAAAGCTCTCTCTACCCTTGTTCCCTTGTTCCATAACATCAAGCAGAACCAATACTGGTTGGCCTGAATCATTGGCCTGAATATTTTCCAGTGTCCATCAGAGGGCAACACTGAGATAAAAATCATGTTTTCCTTCAAAGCACCAGAGAGGCTGCTGGTGTTAGCTGAGATGGTGCAGATCCAGAAAAGACTAGAAGCCTTAACACAAAGACATTTTAGAAACAAAACTTCAGTGTGGCGATACATGTTTGTAATCTCAGCACCTAGGAAGTAGAGATGGGAGAATCAGAAGTTCAAGGCCAGCCATGAATGAAACCCAGCTTCAAAACAAAAATTAGAAACCCATCTCATCAAACAGTTTGGCTGTTTTCTCTGGAACATGTTGAAGGAGGGAAAGGTGAGAAGATGCATGTTTTACAAGAATCAGGGACTGAAGAACCACAAGTTTCTAATTTCAAATCTTTGCATTTTATTTTACTATGGAGAAAAAATACATTTTGGCAAATTCTTATGAATGACAAGTACTGTAGAGAGATGGAATTGATTTAGCATAGTAACATTTGTCCCAGAGTATAGATCAGAGACTGAAGCAAAAGCCATTCATAGACTGCCCTACCTGGGGATCCATCCCATATACAGACACGTAATACAGACACTATTGCTATTGCAGATGCCAAGAAGTGCTTGCTGACAGGAGTCTGAAATAGTTGTCCCTGGAGAGGCCCTACCAGAACCTGACAAAGACAGAGGAGAATGCACTCAGCCAACCTTTGGACTGAGCAAGGTGACCCTAATGAAGGAGTTAGAGAAAGGACTGAAGGAGCTGAAGGGATTTGCAACCTCATAGGGAGAATAACAATATCAACCAACCAGACCCTGCAGAGCTCCCAGGGACTAAACCACCAACCAAAGAGAAGACATGGGAAGACTCATGGCTCCAACATAGATGCAGCAGAGGATGGCATTGTTGGCATCAATAGGAGGAGAGGCCCTTGGTTCTGTGAAGGCTTGATGCTCCAGTGTAGGGGAGTGCCTGGGTAGTAATGAAGGTATGGGATAAAGGACTTGGACACCCAAAATGTGCAAAGCAGAGCTTCAGTTACCCACTCCTCCCAAGTAGGTGCCACGTCCTGATGCCTCCACTAGCCCTAAC
>NW_021611975.1:771-2482 GCF_004785775.1 Grammomys surdaster | reverse complement strand
TACTATGAACTCTGACTGATTACTATTGATTAATCAAGTCCGTTTGTTTTTTATTTACTTTTATCCACGAATGCTGAACATTGATTATTCAGGTTAATTTATTTCTGACTTTCTATTATCTATGACTGATGACTATTTATATTTCAGCTTTTTGTATCTGATTTCCTATTAACTATTACATATGACTATTGGTTGTTTATGTTCATTTATTTCTGAATTACGTTTATCCACGATTCATGATTATTGATTATTCATGTTCATTTATTTCTGACTTATTATTATCTATGACTGATGACTATTGATATTTCAACTTTATATATTTTTGATTTACTATGAACTCTGACTGATTAGTATTGATTATTTGTGTCCATTTATTTCTGGTTTACTATGAACTCTGAGTGATGACTATTGATTAATCAAGTTCATTTGTTTCTATTTTACTGTTATCCACGAAAGCTGAATGTTGATTATTCATGTTCATTTATTTCTGACATACTATTATCTATGACTGATGACTAATGATATTTGTCATTCATATATTGGTGATTTAATATGGACTCTAACTGATGACTATTGATTAATCAAGTTCGTTTGTTTCTGGTTTACCGTTATCCACGAATGCTGAATATTGATTTTTCATGTTCATTTATTACTGACTTACTATTCCCTATGACTGATGACTATTGATATTTCTGCTATTTTATTTCTGATTTCCTATAACTATGACATATGACTATTGTTGTTCATGTTCATTTATTTCTGTCTTACTATTATATATGACTGATGACTAATGATATTTCACCTTTATATATTTCTGAATTAATATGAACTGACTGATGACTAATGATTAATCAAGTTCGTCTTTTTCTCATTTACTGTTATCCACGAATGCTGAATGTTGATTATTCATGTTCATTTATTTCTGACTTACGATTATCTATGACTGATGACTAAAGATATTTCACCTTTATATATTTCTGATTTCCTATCAACTATGACATATGACTATTGGTTGTTCATGTTTATTTATTTCTGAATTACTATTTTCCACGAATTGTTATTACTGATTATTCATGTTCATTTATTTCTGTCTTACTATTGTCTATGACTGGTGACTAATGATAATTCTCCTTTATATATTTCTGATTTCCTATTAACTATGATATATGACTTTTGATTGTTCACGTTCATTTATTTCTGAATTACTATTATCTATGACTGATGTCTAATGATATTTAACCTTTATATATTTCTGATTTACTATGAACTCTGACTGATGACTATTGATTAATCAAGTTAGTTTGTTTCTGATTTACTATTATCCATGAATGCTGAATGTTGACTATTCATGTTGATTTATTTCTGACTTACTATTATCTATGACTGATGACTAGTGATATTTTACCTTTATATATTTCTGATTTACTATGAACTCTGACTGATGACTATTGATTAATCAAGTTGGTTATTTCTGATTTACTATTATCCATGAATGCTGAATGTTGATTATTTATGTTGATTTATTTCTGACATACTATTATCTATGACTGATGACTAGTGATATTTTACCTTTATATATTTCTGATTTACTATGAACTCTGACTGATGACTATTGATTAATCAAGTTCGTTTGCTTCTTATGTACTTTTATCCACGAATGCTGGATATTGATTATTCATGTTCATTTATTTCTGACTTACTATTATCTATG
>NW_021611975.1:0-671 GCF_004785775.1 Grammomys surdaster | reverse complement strand
ATATTTCTGATTTCCTATTAACTATGACATATGACTATTAGTTGTTCATGTTCATTTATTTCTGAATTACTATTATCCACGAATCGTGATTATTGATTATTCATGTTCATTTATTTCTGACTTACTATTAACTATGATTGATGACTATTGATATTTCAGCTTTATATATTTCTGATTTCCTATTAACTATGAAATATGACTCTTGGTTGTTCATGTTCATTTACTTCTGAATTAGTATTATCCACGTATCTTGATAATTGATTATTCATGTTCATTTATTTCTGACGTACTACTAACTATGACTGATGACTATTGATATTTCAGCTTTATATATTTCTGATTTACTATGAACTCTGAATGATGAGTATTGATTATTCGTGTCCATTTATTTCTGATTTACTATTATTCCAGGAATGCTGAATGTTGATTATTCGTATTCATTTCTGTCTGACTTACTATTATCTATGACTGATGACAATTGATATTACAGGTTTATTTTTTCCTGCTCTCCCATGAACTCTAACTGATGACTATTGATTAAACAAGTTCATTTGTTTATGATTTACTATTATCCATGAATGCTGAATGTTGATTATTCATGTTCATTTATTTCTGACTTACTATTATCTATGACTGATGACTAATGATATTTCACCTTTATATATTTCTGA
>NW_021611974.1:148-1375 GCF_004785775.1 Grammomys surdaster | reverse complement strand
CAGGAAACTGCTCAGAAAACTTCAGTGAGACACTCAGAAAATTGAGAGCAGCTGTGGTGAACATCAACTCGACGCACGTGGATCTGTTCCTGACTGAGGGACTGTCCTCCCAGAATTCTTCAGCTTTCTTCCTTTCTTTTCCTTTTCCCCCCTTCTTTTTTTAAGTAAGTGGGAGTAAGCCTGTTTAGTTTACCCTAAGTTGTGGTTTAGTATTCATCCTTTGATTGGTTTGCGAACTCATAGCTCAACAGAATCTTGGCAAGGCTATTATTGGCCAGGCGTTTGTGACCAAAGTACTAGGGGCTTTCCCTACAGTGTAGCTTTCACTGCTTCGAAAATGAACAGTCCTCCCCTTGCGAGTGGTGGTGCTAAATGTTAGGCCATCAGCGTTGCACCCCAGAGATTTGCCCAATACACTGGGTCAGTGAGGAGTCTCGACCTGGCTGACCCTTGTCTGTATAGCTGTGGTACCTGAATCTTGAGACAAACAGCCCTTGCACCCCTAGGAGATGACTCCATTGCACAGGGATGGGTGTTTGCATCTCTTTCTGTTCCCCTTAGCCCTTGTACCCAGAGGACTTGTGTTTCCATTGCACCTGGTAGGGTAAGGGAGACGGTTTTAAACTGTTGGTTCTTTGATCGCTTATTCCCCCAAGATGGAATTCGCTTGATCAGGCCGTGGGTTTGAGTCATAACTGGTACCATACTAGACAGACTAAGGGCAGTCAGTTAGATAACTCCATCCTTTTGTCTCCAGACCGGCTGTCAATTGATCCCAACGACGGGAATAAGCTGATCTCATATGCCAGAGGTATACCACGAATGGTGATATTACCCGGTGACAGGCATTACGAGTGGCCACAACCTGGAGCGCACATTCAGAGAATGCCAGGTGTGGGTGCGCGACCCTCGTAGCCTAGCCAGAGCGCTCACCATTCTTTGGTGCTGGCTGTGAAGAAATGTCAGTCAGCCTAGACACGGGACATTGACCAGTGCCTGTTTGACAAATCTAAAAGGAAATAGCCAGTAGACAGATTCCTCAGCCGCTGCGCCCTAGGGCTTCTGGTAAAGACACCCTGTAAAGCCTCAAACATTTCTGTACACAGTCCCTGCCCACTAAGGTGTTCGTTCCACGGATAGAAGGTCTGGTAAGTCAATAACGGAGTGGACGGATAAGGCTCGGCCACCTAAGACAGGGCAGCCTCGGGTGGGGAGGCTGACCCCGTG
>NW_021611973.1:0-1006 GCF_004785775.1 Grammomys surdaster | reverse complement strand
ATATTTTTAACTTTATTATTTTTGTTTTTCCAGGACAAACTTTTTCTGTGAAGCCCTATCTGTCCTCATAGTAGATATAGAATCTACACAAGCCACCTGACATGTTATTGTAAAATAAGTACAGGCTTCTGTGTTGCTCTTCATCAACTTCTTTAATTTTGAAATTTGTCCAAATATGTAGGTTATATTCTATTTCTAAGTATGGCATATGCTCATGATATCAATACTACCTGTGGCTTAGGAGTCATAGGATTCCAGGTGTATGATGTTCTGCCTTACTCCTGTGTTTCTTCTGAAAGTTTTGACAAATAGGAGTATTTTACCTGTGCGGATGAATATGATTATCATATGTGCCTCACCTTTAGTTTTTCCAGAATATGGCCTCAGAACTCTTGATCTTCATGTTATGGGTAGTCGTTAGTCCTCATGTAGATATTTGAAATTGACCACCATTATGTGGAAGACCAGCCAGAGCTTTCCACTTCTGAGTTATCTCATTCTCCCGCCCTATGTTGCTTATTTATGATCAACATTTATATTATTAATATTTTTAATCTGTCCATTTGAATCTGTTTAAACATTTATTCCGTTTTAGTAAAATTTTATTAATGTAGCATTTTAAACTGGTACACTTTACATTTCTCTAAGATGAATGCAGAACTGCTTTGAATGTCTAATTCTTTTTAGGAACTTCAGTAAAGAACTATGAGTTCTCTATATCATTTCTGTTCTCTTGGTTGATTTTTACAGGGGCATGAGTGTCTTAGTATGTAACTTTTGCTGTCCTGAAACTTGTTGCATTGACCTTGCCTGCATCATGCTCAAGGACATACAGCTCCCTGTGCCTCTGACATTAAAGACATGACCAAAACCACCCAGAATTTATATCATTTATATACTTACTAATTGCTCACATAATTCCTTTAATGTGTGATCAGTTCTGTTGGTCTGTTTCCCTTTCCATCTCCCTCTCAATTGGCATTTCTCTTGCAAAGCTATATCCTAT
>NW_021611972.1:0-5150 GCF_004785775.1 Grammomys surdaster | reverse complement strand
TTTTTTAAGGAATTATTTATTTATTATATGGGAGTATACTGTGGCTTTCGTCAGACACACTAGACAAAGACATCGGATCCCATTAAAGATAGTTGTGAGCTACCATGCAGTTGCTGGGAATTGAACTCAGGACCTCTGGAAGAGTAGTCAGTGTTCTTAATCACTGAGCCATCTCTTCAGCCCCGAGAAATGACAGATTTCTAAAACTAATTAATTTACAAGATTAAAAAAGCATTGAGCACTGAGTGGAGACAATGAACACAACAGGAAAATGGAAGAGCCCTGTCTACCCATGAAGAGAAAATTCATAGAAGCTAAGCTTACAGATATTTTTAGCTTACACTCTCCTTAAATGTTCTATCAATGTATTTTAACCACCCACCAAAATATATAGGGTGAGCATACCAGGTGATGATACCCAATGCACACTTAGAAACAACGATACAGAACATCAAAGGACAAAGGAAAAATCTTGAATCCACAAACTTCTGAAAGCTTATTGATGAGATATTAAACACACACACCTAGAGGCATAGTTTAATCTTTGAATTATATATCCACAAAATGCATGCATTTTAAATCCTTATTACTGAGTATGTGTAGGAAAACATTTTAGAAAACCTTCACAAACAAGGCTTGGGATGAGTTTCATTAGCATGAGTGTAAGTGATTTGAGACACACTTAAGTGTGATGTTAGTTTCTTACAATGATTTCACAGATAGGTCTGCAGAAAAGTGTGCATTCAGATGTGTGCAAACAGTGCAAACAATCCAAAGGGACCAAAGGGACTCCATTCTGCCTGAGTTTTATCCAACTGGTCACCCAAGCTAAGCAATACTACTGAGAAAATGTCCTGCAGCCTCCAAGCCTGCAGCTTTCAAAGATTCACTGTTTCAACTGGAACTGAAACTGAGCTGCCCTCGTATGATTTGTTTATGGGTTTGGCTTTATACATCCGATCAAATCGGGGCCAAAGGGTCTTGAAATGACAAATGTTTTTGCTGACACCAAAACTGGACCTAGTGCTTCTCGTCCTTCAAGGAGGTAAGTGAAGATCTATTATGTCTGCTAACGATTCTAGTAAGTAGAAAAACTCCTGACAGGGAATCCTTCCCTGGGCCTCCTTCTAACACCTAAACTAAAGATGTTGAGTTCAGGCTAGTCTATGTACTATGTCATTTCTGTGGATGCTGAATGATAGACTGAAACATCCACTTAATATAAGTTGTCTCAGGTATTGTCCTTTGCCTTATGGTTTGTTCCTCAGGGCTGCGGTCTGAGCTCACTTTGGAATTAAGGCAACTGGAAACTGTAGAGTTCCTCTGTCCTCCTGTCTGGGCTCCAGGAGAGATGCCAACCTCCTTGCCGAGGTTGCATTAGTGGTTCTCAGACACACTATGTCTACTTCTCGATTCACTCACGCCCAGCACTGAGTTGCCCTCATGGTCTTGTCAAAAGTCTAAACCTCGTAACTCCCAGCCACACTTACCCAAAGGGCTCCTCTGGCTATTGGAAAGGAGCTAACAATCTTACTGACTCATCCATACACAATAAGGGCCACGTAATGCCAGGAACACCTCTACTGCAGACCATAGGTTGCTGCAGTAGCCACCAGGCCAGGGGCTACACAGTGGGAAGAAGCAGGGACCCAAGCATGCCAGGAGACTAGCCAGCCTGTAGGTCCAGGACTCAAGCTCACTGCGGACAAGGGTTCAAGTCAGTTTTTCTGTGGGGAGAGCCCTCTAGCTGCACTGCTTCTGTGGGATACTGGAGACGAAATGGAGGTTGGGTCCTTTATACTGGGTTTGCAAACCTCGTTCCTCTGAAGGGTGTGTGTGTGTGTGTGTGTGTGTGTGTGTGTGTTTGGGACTCCACTGCCTTTTGACTGAAGTCGGCCTTTGTTTTGGCTCCAGCAAGCCCAGATACCCTTCCTTTCATCTCTAGAACTTTCTGAGTTCCTCAAACGTCTAGTTTTCATGGTTTCTCTCTTTAAATGTCTCTTCTCAAGGCTACAGGTACTGATGTATGTAACACTTAGACACTGATCCACAAGGGAGCCAATTTATCCGTGTCTCATAGAATCAGGATAGTGTCCTTAACACTGGGGACTTTACAAGAGGAAACTAGACACTGAGCATCTCAGGTTGACTGCCCACATCTGAAGACACTGAAAAAATTACGCTTAGGTACATGACTGGGTTCAGTCTTACAGAGAAACAATGCCTTTTGAATATGGAGAATGATTTTATAAATCGACATACGCCGTTTTATCTCATTGAAAACCTAGTTCTGGAGATAGGAGGAGCCCCTCCCACTTCAAGCTCAAGCATAACTGACTCAGAGTTTCTCCCACAGCCTCTGTCATGGGTCACACTGGCTCCCTGAGTCTGTGACAGGTAGAAGGACAACAACAGGGGAGCCCAGGGAAAGACACCATGCGCTTGAGAACAGCTAAGCGGTGAACTGTTTCCAGTAGAGGCTGCTATTATTTGCCTCATGGTAGAGAGCTGTGTAGAATAACAACAACTAATGGAATCCTTATCCTTCAAATGGGTAGAAGAGACACAATGCTAAAGTCTCTCGGTCACAACTCCAAAATCATAGTTAAATTCTGACACCATCAACTTAGTGATTACGGTAAGTCTACATGCTGTCTAAAATACTGTCTTGTGTTTTCTATAAAGTTGTCCTGGAAACTGTGAAGGCCTTATGTGCACAGGTCATATAACTTCATCACATTTATCCCTACTGTGTAGTTTGATGTGGATCCATGGATGAATGGACCTCTCATCCTTCTCTTCCTAGTCAACAGGTCTGGCCCTGGTAAATAACTAGTCGTAAATCTTTGTTTGAAAAAAAAATAGCCTGTTAAATTATTGTACCAATAGGCACAATATAACACTTTAAATAGTAAGTCACTGCTTTGACCCTTCCCTAAGATCAGTGGAGACTGAACTGTCCAACATGACTCTGGATTGTCTGGCTTTTACCTAACTGCTCTCCGCCCCAGTCTGTTTTAATCAACAGAACTGAAACTGTTGAGCCATCCGCCCCTGCCTGTCTCGCTGTGATAGAACTATGGGTTTGAAGCAATTATGCCTCACTTTGGTGTAGAGATCTTTCTGGCATGAGCCTGCTCCCAACCCCAGCAGATAAATGACTCTTCTCAGTCTGACCTCCAATGAGTGGCATTTCCCTGAGTCTCACTTTATAATGAAGACTCAACAAAATGAAGAGTCCTGGAAGTCACTGTAAATACAAGCACAGCTCACTGCTGGGGAAACACAAATTTCAAGACACTTAAACCACCATAAACATCCCAGAGATGTCCTTTCCTGAAACCAAGAGAAGAAGGAAGACCTAAGATTTTCTTGACAACATCATGTGTCAAGGTACATGGGAAAGCTAAGCTTTCTGTTGGATCACTGCACCTCAACTTTGCTCAGACCTCCTCTTTCGTACTGACCTGGAAACACTGTTCTTACTGCTTGTCTCTTCACACGGGGAGATGCTTGTCTTTGCTCCAGAAATGTCACCAGCTGTGGCTTAGAGTCAGCAAGACCTGTTTGTAGGAAAAGGAAACGAGACTGTTTAAGACTTCCCTCTTCTGGGAATTGGCACATCCCTTCAAGTATAGAGTTGACAAGGAAAGAGAGCTATTTAGAATGGTTTCTGACAGGATTACCAAAAAACATATAGGAACGTACAATGTCCAGACTATCAGTTACATTTAAAGGGAAAAATACTAAAACTGAATTGTTAACACTTTAATAAATGTGTTCCAAGCCTCATGTCCTTGAATTTCTAATAGTGAAAGATATATACTTCTAACACAGAAAGGTTAAACACATAAAGAGAAAAACAATAAAGTGGTTTTTAGCTGTACAACAACCTGACTAAATTTTTTTAAAGACCATGAAACTCACTTTTGCAAAGCAAATACTCATGCCGGGCAGTGGTGGCGCACGCCTTTAATCCCAGCACTTGGGAGGCAGAGGCAGGCGGATTTCTGAGTTTGAGGCCAGCCCAGTCTACAGAGTGAGTTCCAGGACAGCCAGGGCTACACAGAGAAACCCTGTCTCAAAAAAAAAAAAAAAAAAGAAAGAAAAAGAAAGAAAGAAAGAAAGAAAGAAAGAAAGAAAGAGAGAAAGAAAGAAAAAAGAAAAGCAAAGGAAATACTCCCAAGAGACACTGTACTGACTGAGGAAGCTACATGTCCATAGTGAGACACGAATTCTCTACAGATGCAATGCTCACCCAGGAACACAAGGTTGCTGTAATTCTCCAGCATCACGTCCCTGTACAGATTCCACTGAGCAGGCTCCAGAAGTTCCCACTCTTCTGGAGAGAAATCAATGGCCACATCCCCGAAGGACAGCATTTCCTGAGATAAAGACCAATGAATAGTATCACAGTTTAAATTCATTAAAGCCACTAAAATAATTTAAATACCAAGATGAACTCTGCTGGATAGTTCTCTGGTAGATAACATTATTTGAGGAGGGAGAAACATATCTGGAAAAAAAATGCACCCATGAAGTTGTCCTATGGCCAAGCCTATGGCATTTTCCTAATTAGTGTTGGTAATGAGATAACCAAAGTACATTATGGGAAGGACCCCTCTGGGGAGGTATTTCTGTATGGTATAGAAAAGCAGGCTGAGCAGCGTTCCTCTGTGGCCTCTGCTCCAGGTTCCTGCCTTGACTTCCCTCCGTGAGGAACTGTTACCTGAACCTGTAAGCTGAAATGAACCCTTTCTTCTTAAGTTGCCTTTCCTCGTGGTCCTTATCACAGCAATAGAAACCCCAACACAGGCTCCATGTGCCCGGGGACACAAACCCAGATTCTGTGTAAGGATGAAAGAGAGCTGTAACGCCCGCCCGTTCCTTTGTAACCGCCCGTTCTGCTACTTTGTAACCGCCTGTTCTGCTACTTTGTAACGGGCGGGTTCTGCTGCTCCGGTCCGCAGCTCAGGGTCTAGCAAGAGAGAGTGGGGACCGAGGGGCGAGAGCCGAAAAAGATGGAGACAAGACAGAGTCTGGTCCAGTCTCTTTCACTGAAAGGAAATCCTGGGTATTTATACCCTTTACGACGTGACTTGCTCTCCTGGACAAGCACAACTGAAGGCACTATGTCACGTGCCTTGTAG
>NW_021611971.1:0-1225 GCF_004785775.1 Grammomys surdaster | reverse complement strand
ATAGTAAATCAGAAATATATAAAGGTAAAATATCATTAGTCATCAGTCATAGATAATAGTAAGTCAGAAATGACTGAACATGAATAATCAACATTCAGCATTCATGGATAATAGTAAATCAGAAACAAATGAACTTGTTTAATCAATAGTCATCAGTTAGAGTTCATGGGAAAGCAGAAATATATAAAGGTGAAATATCATTTGTCAGCAGTCATAGATAATAGCAAGTCAGAAATAAATGAATATGAATAATCAACTTTCAGCATTCATGGATAATAGTAAATCAAAAACAAACGAACGTGATTAATCAATGGTCATGAGTTAGAGTTCATGGGAAAGCAGAAAAAAATAACGCTGAAATATTAATAGTCATCAGTCATAGATAATAGTAAGTCAGAAATTAATGAACATGAATAATCAATAATAACAATGCATGGATAATAGTAATACAGAAATAAATGAACATGAACAACCAATAGTCATATGTCATCTTTAATTGGAAATCAGAATTATATAAGGCTGAAATATCAATAGTCATCAGTCATAGGAAATAGTAAGTCAGAAATAAATGAACATGAATAAACAATATTCAGAATTCGTGGATAACACAAATCTGTAAATCAGGTACAAACGAACTTGATTAATCAATAGTCATCAGTCAGAGTTCATAGTAAATCAGAAATATATAAAGGTGAAATATCATTAGTCATCAGTTATAGATAATAGTAAGTCAGAAATAAATGAACATGAATATTCAGTATTCAGCATTTGTGGATTATAGTAAATAAGAAACAAATGAAATTGATTAATCAATACTAGTTAGTCATAGTTAATTGTAAACAAGAAAAATTAAAGCTGAAATATCAAAGGTCATTAGTCATAGATAATAGTAAGTCAGAGATAAATGAACATGAATAATAATAACAATTTTTGGATAAAAGTAATTCAGAAAAAAATGAACATGAAAAACCAATAGTCATATGTCATAGTTAATAGGAAATCAGAAATATATAAAGCTGAAATATCAATAGTCATCAGTCATAGATAATAGTAAGTCAGAAATAAATGAACATGAATAATCTAAATTCAGCATTGGTGGATAAAAGTAAATCAGAAATAAATGAACTTGATTAATCAATAGTCATCAGTCTGAGTACATAGTAAATCAGAAATATATGAAGGTGAAATATCATTAGTCATCAGTCATAGATAATAGAATGTCAGA
>NW_021611970.1:517-5941 GCF_004785775.1 Grammomys surdaster | reverse complement strand
TCATTAGTCATAGTTAATAGGAAATCAGAAATAAATAAAGCTGAAATATCAATAGACATCAGTCATAGAAAATAGAAAATCAGAAATAAAGGAATATGAATATTCAACAATCATCTGTCATTGATAATAGAACGTCAGAAATAAATGAACATGAATAATCAAGAGTCATCATCATAGTTAATAGGAAATCAGAAATAAATAAAGCTGAAATATCAATAGTCATCAGTCATAGAAAGATTAAGTCAGAAAAAAATGAACAGGAATAATCAATATTCACAATTTGTGGATAAAAGTAAATCACAAATAAATGAACATTAGTAATCAATAGTCATTAGTCATATTTACTAAGAAATTTGAAATAAATTAAGCTGAAATATTAATAGTCATTAGTCATAGAAAATACTGAGTCCGCAAGAAATGAATAGGAATAATCAATATTAACCATTCGTGGATAATTGTAAACCAGAAATACATGAACACGAATAACAAACAGTCATCAGTCATAGTTAATAGGACATCAGAAGAAAATAAAGCTGAAATATCAATAGTCATCAGTCATAGTTAATAGTAAGTCAGAAAAAAATGAACAAGAATAATCAATAATCACTATTTGTGTTTAATAGTAAATTAGAAATAAATGAACTTGAATAATTAATAGTCATCATTCATAGTTAATGGTAAATCAGTAATAAAAAAACTTAAATATTAATAGTAATCAGTCATCGATAATAGTAAGTCAGATAAATGGACATGAATAATCAATATTCAATATTCGTTGATAATAATAAACCAGAAATAAATTAAAATGAATAATCAATAGTCATCTGTCATAGTTAATAGTAAATAAGAAATAAGTAAAGCTGAAATATCATTAGTCATCAGTCATAGATAATAGTAAGTCAGAAATAAACGAACATGAATAATCAATAATCACTATTTGTGGATAATAGTAACTCAGAAATAAATGAACATGAACAACCAATAGTCAGATGTAATAGTTAACAGGAAATGAGAAACATATAAAGCTGAAATATCAATAGTCATCAGTCATAGATAATATTAAATCAGAAATAAATGAACATTAATAATCAATATTCAGTGTTCGTGGATAATAGTAAATCAGAAACAAATGAAATTGATTAATCATTACTCATCAGTCAGAGTACATAGTAAATCAGAAATATATAAAACTGAAATATCAATAGTCATCAGTCATAGATAATAGTAAGTCAGAAATAAATGAACATGAATAATCAATATTCAGCATTCGTGGATAATAGTCAATCAGAAATAAATGAAATTGATTAATCAATAGTCAGCAGTCATAGTTAATTGTAAACTAGTAAAAAATAAAGCTGAAATATCAAAAGTCATCAGTCATAGATAATAGTAATTCAGAAATAAATGAACATGAATAATCAATAATAACAATTTGTGGAAAATAGTAATTCAGAAATAAATGAACATAAACAACCAATAGTCATATGTCATGGTTAATAGGAAATCAGAAATATATAAAGGTGAAATATCTATAGTCATCAATCATAGAAAATAGTAAGTCAGAGATAAATGAACATGAATAATCAACATTCAGGATTGGTGGATAATAGTACATCAGAAATAAATGAACATGAACAACCAATAGTCAGATATCATAGTTAATAGGAAATGAGAAGTATATAAAGCTTAAATATCAATAGTAATCAATCATAGATAATATTAAGTCAGAAATAAATGAACATGAATAATCAATATTCAGCATTCGTGGATAATAGTAAATCAGAAATAAATGAACTTGATTAATCAATAGTCATCAGTCATAGTTAATTGTAAACAAGAAAAAAATAAAGCTGAAATATCAATAGTGATCAGTCATAGATAATAGTAAGTCAGAAGTAAATGAACATGAATAATCAATAATAACAATATGTGGATAATAGTAATTCAGAAATACATGAACATGAACAACCAAGAGTCATATGCCATAGTTAATAGGAAATCAGAAATATAAAAGCTGAAAAATCAATAGTCATCAGTCATAGATAATTGTAAGTCAGAAATAAATGAACATGAATAATCAACATTCAGCATTCATGGCTAATAGTAAATCAGAAACAATTGAACTTGATTAATAAATATTCATCAGTTAGAATTCATAGGAAAGCAGAAATAAACAAAGCTGAAATATCAAGTCATCAGTCATAGATAATAGTAAGTCAGAAATAAATGAACATGAATAATCAATATTCAGCATTCGTGGATAATAGTAAATCAGAAACAAACGAACATGATTAATCAATAGTCATCAGTCAAAGTTCATAGTAATTCAGAAATATGTAAAGGTGAAATATCATTAGTCATCAGTCATAGATAATAGTAAGTCAGAAATAAATGAACATGAATAAACAATTATCACCATTCGGGGATAATAGTAATTCAGAAATACATGAACATGAACAACCAATAGTCATATGCCATAGTTAATAGGAAATCAGAAATATAAAAGCTTAAAAATCAATAGTCATCAGTCACAGAAAATTGTAAGTCAGAAATTAATGAACATGAATAATCAATATTCAGCGTTCGTGGATAATAGTAAATCAGAAACAAATGAACTTGATTAATCATTACTCAGTCAGAGTACATAGTAAATCAGAAATATATAAAACTGAAATATCATTAGTCATCAGTCATAGATAATAGTAAGTCAGAAATAAATGAACCTGAATAATCAATAATCACGATTTGTGGATAATAGTAACTTAGAAATAAATGAACATGAACAACCAATAGTCTGATGTCATAGTTAATAGGAAATGAGAATTATATAAAGCTGAAATATCAATACTCATCAGTCATAGATAATATTGAGTCAGAAAAAAACAACATCAATAATCAATATTCAACATTCGTGAATAATAATAAATCAGAAATAAACGAACTTGATTAATCCATAGATATCAGTCATAGTTAATTGTAAACAAGAAAAAAATAAAGCTGAAATATCAATAGTCATCAGTCATAGAAAATAGTAAGTCAGAAATAAATGAACAAGAATAATCAATAATAACAATTCGTGGATAATAGTAATTCAGAAATAAATGAACATGAACAACCAATAGTCATATGTCATAGTTAATAGGAAATCAGAAATATATAAAGCTAAAATATTAATTGACATCAGTCAGGAAATAGAAAGTCAGAAAAAAATGAACATGAATACTCAACAATCAGCATTCGTGGATAATAGTCAATCAGAAATAAATGGACACGAATAATCAATAGTCATCAGTCAGAGTTCATAGTAAATCAGAAATATATAAAGGTGAAATATCATTAGTCATCAGTCATAGATAATAGTAAGTCAGAAATAAATGAACATGAATAATCAATATTCAGCATTTGTGGATAACAGTAAATCAGAAATATACTATCTTGATTAATCAATAGTCATCAGAGTTCATAGTAAATCAGAAATATATAAAGGTGAAATATCATTAATCATCAGTCATAGATAATAGTAAGTCAGAAATAAATCAACATGAATAATCAACATTCAGCATTCATGCATAATAGTAAATCAGAATCAAACGAACTTGATAAATCAATGGTGATCAGTCAGAGTTCATAGTAAATCAGAAATATATAAAGGTGAAATATCATTAGTCATCAGTCATAGATAATTGTAAGTCAGAAATAAATGAACATGAAAAATCAACATTCAGCATTCGTGGATAATAGTAAATCAGAAACAAATGAACTTGATTAATCAATAGTCATCAGTCAGAGTTCATAGTAAATCAGAAACATATAAATGTGAAATATCATTAGTCCTCAATCATAGATAATAGTAATTCAGAAATAAATGAACATGAAAAACCAATCGTCATATGACACAGTTAATAGGCCATCAGAAATATGTAAAAGTGAAATATCATTAGTCATCAGTCATAGATAATAGTAAGTCAGAAATAAATAAACATGAATACTCAAAATACAGCATTGGTGGATAATAGTAAATCAGAAACAAATGAACTTGATAAATCAATAGTCATCAGTCAAAGTTCATAGTAAATCAGAAATATATAAAACTGAAATATCATTAGTCATCAGTCATAGATAATAGTAAGTCAGAAATAAATCAACATGAATAATCAATAATCACTATTTGTGGATAATAGTAACTCAGAAATAAATGAACATGAACAACCAATAGTCAGACGTCATAGTTAAAAGGAAATGAGAAATATATAAAGCTGAAATATCAATAGTCATCAGTCATAGATAATATTAAGTCAGAAATAAGTGAACATGAATAATCAATATTCAGGGTTCGTGGATAATAGTAAATCAGAAACAAATGAACTTGATTAATCATTACTCATCAGTTAGAGTACATACTAAATCAGAAATATATAAAACTGAAATATCAATAGTCATAACTCATAGATAATAGAACGTCAGAAATAAATAAACATGAATAATCAATATTCAGCATTCGTGGATAATAGTAAATCAGAAATAAATGAAATTGATTAATCAATAGTCATCAGTCATAGTTAATTTTAAACAAGAAAAAAATCAAGTGGAAATATCAATAGTCTTCAGTCATAGATAATAGTAAGTCAGAAAATCAGTCATAGTTAATTTTAAACAAGAAAAAATCAAGTGGAAATATCAATAGTCAGCAGTCATAGATAATAGTAAGTCAGAAATAAATGAACATGAATAATCAACATTCAGGATTGGTGGATAATAGTAAATCAGAAATAAATGAACATGAAAAACAATAGATGTCATAGTTAATAGGAAATGAGATATATATAAAGCTGAAATATCAAAAGTCATCAGTCATAGATAATAGTAATTCAGAAATAAATGAACATGAATAATCAAAATTCAGCATTCGTGGAAAATAGTAAATCAGAAACAAACGAACTTGGGTAATCAATAGTCATAAGTCAGAATTCATAGTAAAACAGAAATATAAAAAGGTGAAATATCATTAGTCATCAGTCATAGATAATAGTAAGCCAGAAATAAATGAACATGAATACTCAATAATAATAATTCATGGATAATAGTAATTCAGAAAAAAATGAACATGAACAACCAATAGTCATATGTCATAGTCAACAGGAAATCAGAAATATATAAGGCTGAAATATCAATAGTTATCAGTCATAGATAATAGTAAGTCAGAAATAAATGAACATGAATAATCTTTATTCAGCATTCATGGAAAATCGTAAATCAGAACGAAATGAAATTGATTAATCAATAGTCATCAGTCATAGTTAATTGTAAACAAGAAAAAATAAAGTTTAAATATCAATAGTCATCAGTAATAGATAAGAGTAAGTCAGAAATAAATGAACATGAATAATCAATAATAACAATTCGTGGATAATAGTAATTCAGAAA
>NW_021611970.1:0-417 GCF_004785775.1 Grammomys surdaster | reverse complement strand
TCATGGGAAAGCAGAAATAAATAAAGCTGAAATATCAATAGTCATCAGTCATAGAGACAGAATTGGTTTTTAAATAAAGATATTGACAGAATTGTTTATTACATAAATATATTGACAGAATTGGTTTTTAAATAAAGATATTGATAGAATAGGTTTTTAAATATAGATATTTACAGAATTGGTTACTAAATTAACATATTGACAGAAATGTTTTTTTAAAAGGTATTGACAAAATAGGTTTTTAAATAAAGATATTGATAGAATTGGTTATTAAATAAAGATATTGACAGAATTGTTTATTAAATAAAGGTATTAACAGAATTGGTTATTATATAAATATATTGACAGAATTGGTTAATGAATTATAATGCTGACAGAATTCGTGATTATATAAAGATATTGATAGAATTTTTTTAA
>NW_021611969.1:0-1039 GCF_004785775.1 Grammomys surdaster | reverse complement strand
ATTCCAAATTCAACTGCAGAGAGGAGCGCCCCTAGGGGCAGAATGTAACATGACAACCATCAAGGTTAGTGTCTGGATGAGTGAGACAGGTCCTTTGGGTTTGTTCTAAGTGGCTTTCTTTGAAGGGCATTATCTGAAACAAAGAACCAGAAAAGCTGACAATTCTGAGGGAGGAGCAGCTCTCCTGCTTAAAAGCCAAAATATTTGTCATTGAGTCACTGCTTAGCTCTTGACATGAAACTGTGTATATATTAGTGTTTACTTTATTTATTTTATGTTATCATTATTATTATTTTTTGGTGTGGTGTGTGAGATAAGGATTCTGCTGTTACCCAGCTGTCCCAGCTCCAGCATCTGCAAACACTATTACTCTCGACACAGACAGACACGGCAGTACTGTTAAAAACCACCCCATAATGTACATGACTGTTTGGGTCTGGATACTTCTCTCTCATGTGTGTGTCTTTCCATTACATTGGTTTTTGATTTGTTTTAGTTTCATTTGATTTGGTTGTTTCAGACAGGATCTCAAGCAACTCAGAAACTTGGTAAGAATTTGAGGGTGCCTTTGAACTTATCATCCTCAGGTCCCTGCCTTCAAGTCCTGGGATTCCAGGCTTGCCCCACTAAATCCTGTGACTTCCAATTTCATGTGAGCTCCATCAGGAGCTGCTCCTTTCCTTTTTTCTTGCTCCCCTTCTCTCTCCCTCCTTTCCCTCTCTCCTGTCTCTCCACCTTCCTCCCTCCACCTGACTATCGGAGTTTGAGCCCTGGGATCCACACAGTAGAAAGAGAACCCCGGTAAGTTGCCTTGTGATCTCCACACAATCACCTGTCACATGCTCATGTGCACATAACCATATATGATTTATAAATAATTTATACATAAAGTATTAATTAATAATTAAGTAATTAAACCCTTACTCATATTAAGTCTAGAGTACCCTTCCGTTTATTTAGGCCTTCCTCCATTTCTTTCAAGGTTTTTAACATCCCAGGCTTGTGTCATTTCATGTAAACTCATTCCTAGGTGTCTGCT
>NW_021611968.1:1306-1642 GCF_004785775.1 Grammomys surdaster | reverse complement strand
CAGATAGTTGACTTCCTACCAAACTAATTGGAGCTACACAATGAACAAATCCATGTCAGTTACCACAAGAAGTTGTCAGTGATGTCTCCTGACAGTCATGTAACCATTCACAAGTCTGACAATTTCATGTTGAAATAAAATCACTGCAGAATTAGCATTGTTTTTCTATGTTTGAATTTGATCTTTATAATTATTTCTTAAACTGTAACTCCCTGTCTGTCTATCTGTCTGTCTGTCTGTCTGTCTGTCTCTGTCTGTCTCTGTCTGTCTGTCTGTCTGTCTCTCTGTCTCTCTCTCTCTCTCTCTCTCTCTCTCTCTCTCTCTATATATATATAT
>NW_021611968.1:0-1206 GCF_004785775.1 Grammomys surdaster | reverse complement strand
ATATATACATATATATACATATGTGTGTGTGTGTCTGTATGTCTGTGTGTCTGTGTGTGTGTGTGTGTGTTGGACATTTGGATGGTAGCAGGACTGGCCGAGAAGGCAGGCTTAGAGCATTGTATTCATAGTGTTTCTTTGGAACTATGGCAGAAGTTTTAGATGTAGAATAGGAGAACAAAAAGTAGAAGAAAGCGGCCGAGAAAGAAGCAGACTGGACAGGTGGAAGCACAGGACATCGCTGAGAGGGAAGGCAGGGACAGATGGAAAGTGGGACATCTTGGTGAAGGGAGGCACATATCTTCTTCCTTCCGTCCATGCCCACCAAATTGCAAAGACTGTCAATTTTGGGATGTTGAGTGGGTAATATAATGGCCATTCTTCAGTGTTAGGATGGCAAGGAGGGAAGCAACTTCTGTGGGTTATCTTCTGATCTCCACTTATGTGCCATAAAACATGTGCACTTGTGTCATTAAACATTGTTAAATATCCCAGCCTGGTACTTCTTCCCCATCTTGGACCATTTATGTTCCCAGATGAGAGACACACACAGCTTTTATATTTTTAATAGCCATAGTCAACACAATATCTGGGCAGCTGCCCACTCTCCATCCTGTTAGATAACCTTAGCTCTTAACTGGAAGGACAGAGAGTAGCTCACTTATTCAAGTACACTCACATGCTACATAATGACCTTTCAGCCAAAGCTGAGCTCCAGGTATGATTGCTGTGCTGTACATCTAAAAAGTTCTTTTCCCTGATAAAATTATGGTTGGTTTGTATAATACACTGTAATGCACAACTTAAGTGTTTGTGGTATGCTGGTATGAGCAAATCTGCACTGCCTATCATATAAAAGTACAGCCATATGATTACACGTTATTGTACATTGCTGTGACTTTTCTGGCTGGGGTCTGGAACCCTGACTGGGTAGTAAGATAATGGAGAAAAAGATAAAAACAGTCACATTTACAGAATAGCTGGATCAGGGTTTCTGTTCTACCCTGATGGAGCCAAACCTATCACCATGAACAACTTGGAACCTCAGCATGCATCAGTACTGTTTTATTCTGTAGAGCATGGTGTGGGGGTGGATATGGGGCAGTAGTTAATAGTCTTAGTAGGAGGTCTCTGTAGGCAAGCAGTCTCAGGCCTTTAAACATTCAGGAGGAAGAAGCTACAGTTGCTAGTTTTGGTACCAGTCTG
>NW_021611967.1:1626-1889 GCF_004785775.1 Grammomys surdaster | reverse complement strand
TTACAAGCTGAGTTTGAACATCTTTCAAACTGCAAGAAAGAAGTCAAAAAACATGGTGGTTAGTAAAGTAATGGAGTGAGGCAGCAGGAATATTCTTGGTTTTGTTCTGTTTCACTCACGATCTATCTATCTATCTATCTATCTATCTATCTATCTATCTATCTATCTATCCATCCATCCATCCATCCATCCATCCATCCATCCATCCATCTATCTATCTATCTATCTATCTATCTATCTATCTATCTATCTATCTATCTATC